>NC_059161.1:4512500-4794634 GCF_019923935.1 Bubalus bubalis
ATTCGAAGCGGGGACGGCGTCGGCGACCTATTTAATTATTTATTCATCAAAGATATAAAGAGTAATAGAATGAGGATAGCTCAGTAGTAAAATTCAGTGGAGAAAAGAGGCTGAGTAGCTTGGTTTACGCGGGACACCAATAAAACTTCAAGACAAGAAGCTTGCACCACTTATGTAGGCCGCAGGCGTCCTTCCGTTCTCCCGAAGGAGAGGAGACACTAAGGCCTCCACAGTCAGATCTTAGAAGCCCAGGCATAATTAGTAAGCATGGTGGATTCCGCGCTCCAGATGGAGACTCAGCCAGAGTGAGAGAGGAACATGGGGAGACCAGTCTTTTGAGGAACTGATCCCAATTCTTTATTTTCCATGGTCTACTTTTATACACTGAGATGTTAGGCAAAAGTCACGTGAGGTCAGCAGTCCTGACTTTTATCAAAGTCAGGTGCTTCATACAAATGTATACAGAGGTCTTAGGGGTGTTACATCATCTTCTGGCCAGGGGGCCTGCTGACAATTTATGACCCTCTCCTTGTGACAGCGGTCAGTCAACCAGGACACTTATTTCTCCAAGGGTGATTATTCTTAAAACAGACGCCACCCAAATAAAGTTACATTCCTATAGGGTGAGGGTGTAGTGGGTTTTAGTTAAGGAAAGAATTTACTTAGCCTAAGGTCTAATGTGATTTATATCAAAGGTTAATACTTATTTCTTCTGTATATTCATTAATGTGTGTAAGGGCAGGGGATATGGAGTCTTAGCAACAAACATTGGCTCAACAAATGAAAAAACCCTTCACCAATACAATTTCTAATCAGCCCATTATACTTATACTAATAGCTTTCTAACTTTTCTAAGGAACCTGTTTTTAGAAGGTTTAAAGCATCTCGTGCCTCTCACGGTTGGGAGGCTGTGAGCAATCACATGTGGCCGGACAAGCCTGTCAGGCAGGCTAGAGAACCTTCAGAGGAGTTTGTAGGTTAAAACATTCTTGTCACGCCCAGGAGTTTTTATTAACTGGAGCTCTAGGTTAACTCCTTCTCCGAAAGAGGTGGTGGGGGACAGCCCCCCGTAAAGTCAGAGGTGTAGGTGAGAGCACAAAGTAGTAAAGTAGGCAGGCTCTGGTTATGGGGGTAGGGGTAGATGCTCGAGGATTTCCAGGGGGACTCCTGAGGCTCGATCCCGCCTTTGCGTATGTTGAGCCTCCTTCCTCATGACCTTTGCCATGGGTGGAGTGCCTCACGCTGGCCCCCAACACTGGAGGAATAAACTTTTCTGACTTTACACTACAAAGCTTCAGTAATCAAGATAATATGGTACTGAAACAAAAACAAATATCGTTCAATGGAACAAGGAAAAAAGCACCCCCCCCCCCCCCACAAATCCACACACCTATGGGCCCCTAATCTTTGACAATGGAGGAATAGACAATGGAGAAGAGAGACAGCCTCTTCAATGAGTAGCACTGGGAACACAGGATAACTAGATGTGAAAAAATGAAATTAGAACATACTCTTAACATCATACACAAAGATGAACTAAAAAAATGGGTTGTAGACCTAAATGAAAGTCCAGAAACTGTAAAACTCTTAGAGGAAAACGTAGAACACTCTTTGACATGAATCACCACAAGATCCTCCTTTACCCGCCTCCTAGAGTTATGGAAACAAAACCTAAAATAAATGGGACCTAATTAAACTTAAAAGCTTTTGCACAGCAAAGTAAACTATAAACAAGATGGAAAGACAACCCTCAGAATGGGAAATATAATTGCAAACTAAACAACTGAAAAAGGATTAATATCCAAAATATGCAAGTCGCTCGTGCAGCTCAGCATCAGAAAAACAACCTAATCAAGAAAAAGGCAAAAGACCTAAACTGACATTTCTCCTAAGACGACATACAGATGGCCAAACACATGAAAGTATGTTCCACATCACTCATTATGCAGAGAAATAAAAACCAAAACTGCAGTGAGGTATCACATCACACTGGTTGGAATGGCCACCATCAAAAAATCTACAAACAATAAATGTGTAGAGGGTGTGGAGAAAAGTTTACATTCCCTGTTGTAGGGAACATAAACTGATACAACCACTATGGAGAACAGTATGAAGATTCCTTAAAAAGACAAGGAATAAAACTACGATATTACTCAGCAATCCCACGGTTGGACATATATTCTGAGAAAACAATAATTCAAGAAGACCGATGTACCCCAATGTTCATTGCAGCTCTATTTACTGGCAGGACACGGAAGCAATCTCAATGTCTATGGACAGATTGAATGGATAAAGAAGTTGTGGTACATATATACAATGGAATATTCAGTTCAGTTCAGTTACTCAGTTGTGTCTGACTCTTTGCGACCCCATGAATCGCAGCACGCCATGCCTCCCTGTCCATCACCAACTCCCAGAGTTCTAAGGCTCATGATGGACTTAGATGGACTAAGACTCATGTCCATCGAGTCAGTGATGCCATCCAGCCATCTCATCCTCTGTCGTCCCCTTCTCCTCCTGCCCCCAATCCCTCCCAGCATCAGAGTCTTTTCCAATGAGTCAACTCTTCACATGAGGTGGCCAAAGTACTGGAGTTTCAGCTTTAGCATCAGTCCTTCCAAAGAACACCCAGGGCTGATCTCCTTTAGAATGGACTGGTTGGATCTCCTTGCAGTCCAAGGGACTCTCAAGAGTCTTCTCCAACACCACGGTTCAAAAGCATCAATTCTTCGGCACTCAGCCTTCTTCACAGTCCAACTCTCACATCCATACATGACCACAGGAAAAACCATAGCCTTGACTAGACAAACCTTTGTTGGCAAAGTAATGTCTCTGCTTTTGAAAATGCTATCTAGGTTGGTCATAACTTTCCTTCCAAGGAGTAAGCGTCTTTTAATTTCATGGCTGCAGTCACCATCTGCAGTGATTTTGGAGCCCCAAAATTAAAGTCTGACACTGTTTCCACTGTTTCCCCATCTATCTCCCATGAAGTGATGGGACCAGATGCCATGATCTTAGTTTTCTGAATGTTGAGTTTTAAGCCAACTTTTTCACTCTCCTCTTTCACCTTCATCAAGAGGCTTTTTAGTTCCTCTTCACTTTCTGCCATAAGGGTGGTGTCATCTGCATATCCTACTCAGCCAGAAAAAGGAACAAAATTGGGTCATTTGTAGTGATGTGAATAAAGCCAAAGTGTCATACATAGTGAAGTCAGAAAGAGAAAATCAGACATCATATACTAATGCACATGTTTATGGAATCTAGAAAAATGGTACTGATGAGCCTATTTGCAGGGAAGGAATGGAGACACAGACGTAGAGACTGGACTTGTATTCACAGCGGGGAAAGAAAGAGGGTGAGGCAAACAGAGCAACACTGACATATACACACTGCAGTGTTTAAAACAGAGAACTAGTGGGAAACAGCTCGACTCTGTGGCCTGCGACAACCTAGAAGGATGGGACTGGGTGGGGGCGTGAGAGGGTGGCTGCAGACAGAGGGGATATTTCTATGGTTAAAGCTGGTTCTGATTGTCCTGCAGAAACCAGCCCAACATTGTAAGGTAATTAGAATTCAATTAATTGACAAAAGGAAAGAAATCATAAAAATCAGAGCAGAAATAAATGAAACAGAAGAAAAAATAAAAAATACCAATGAAATAAAAGTTGGCTCTTTGAGAAAATAAAATTGATAAACCTTTAGCCAGACTCAAAATAAAATTGGATAGGACTCAAATTAATAAAATTAGAAAAAGGAGAAATCACAAAATGACGCTGTAGATCTAAGGATCATAAGAGATCCTTATATGCCAATGAAATGGACAACCTGGAAGAAATGAAACAGGAAGTATTAGAAAATATAAACAGACCAATCACAAGTAATGAAACTGAAACAGTAATTAAAAATCTTCCAGCAGAAGTGCAGGACCTCATGGCTTGACAAGCAAATTCTAGCAAACATTTATGTTAGACCTAACACCTTTCCTTCTCAAAGCTCTTTCAAAGAATTGTATAGGGAGGGACACTCTAAATTTACTCTATGATATCACCATTGTAGAGTGAAACCAAAACTACACAAAGATATAACAAAACAAAGAAAGTAAAGGCCAGTATCACTGATGAACACAGATGACAAAATAAAATCCTCATAACAGAGTAGCAAACAGAATTCAAAACACATTAAAAGGATCATACACTGTGATCAAATGGAATTTATTCCAGGGATACAAGGATTCTCCAATATATGCAGATCAACTAATGCAATACACCATGTTAATAAATTAAAAAATAAAAGCCATATGATCATCTCAATAGATGCAGAAGAAGCTTTTGACAAAATTCCACACCCACTTTTGGTAAAAACTGTCCAGAAAGTGGGCATAGAGGAAACACATCTCAATATAGTAAGGCCATATATAACAAGCCTACAGCAAACATCATTCTCAATGGTGAAAAACTGAAAGCATTTCTCCGAATATCAGGAATAAGACAAGGATGTCCATTCTGACCACTCTTATTCAATGTAGTTTTGGTAGTTCTAGCCCAGCAATCAGGGAAGAAAAATAAAAGAAAAACAAACTGAAAAAGAAGCAAAACTGTCAGAGTTTGCAAATGACATGTTACTATACATAGAAGATCCTAAAGATGCCACCAGAGGAGCTTCCCTGGTGGTTCAGGAGTAAAGAATCCACCTGCTAATGCAGGAGACACAGGTTTGATCCCTTGTCTGGGAGGATCCCACGTGCCGTGGAGCAATGAAGCACGTGCACCACGATACGATAGAGCCTGGGAGCCACAAATACCAGCCCGTGTGCTGCAGCTACTGAGCTCGTGTGCCCTAAAGCCCATGCTCCACAGTAAGAGCTGCCACTGCAGAGCAACAGAGAGTAGCCACCACTTGCCCCAGCTAGAGAAAAGCATGCACAGCAACAAAGACCCAACACAGCCCAAAATAAATTATTTTAAAAAGTTTTTGAGGTTAATTTGTGCTTTTATTTGCCAATATAATCAACTACAGTGGACTGCAAACTTTTTTGATTAAAAAATACATTTTATATCACAATATAACACACACACATATAATATGTATACATATATAAAAGCAAAATAAAGTTTTACCAAAACCCCTGAGTGCTATTTTTTTGGAGACCTTTATTTTAAAAAACCAAAACAGAAAAAACAATAATCTTAAAAACAGATGCCACCAGAAATCTACTGGACCTAATCAATGAATTTGGTAAAATTTCAGTATATAAAATTAATGCATGAAAATATTTTGTATTTCTATACTAACAATAAAAAAAATAAACAAATTAGGAAAACAATCCCACTTACCATTGGAAGGAAAAGTATAAAATAACTAGAAATAAGCCTACCTAAGGAGGCAAAGTTTTAAGCTAGCTTAAAACTCAACATTCAGAAAACTAAGATCATGGCATCCAGTCCCATCACTTCATGGCAAACAGATGGGGAAACAATGGAAACAGAGACTTTTTTGAGGGGGAGCTCCAAAATCACTGCAGATGGTGACTGCAGCCATGAAATTAAAAGACGCTTGCTCCTTGGAAGAAAAGCTATGACCAACCTAGACGGCATATTAAAAGCAGAGACATTACTTAGCCAACAAAGGTCTGTCTAGTCAAAGCTATGGTTTTTCCAGTAGTTATGTATGGATGTGAGAGTTGGACTATAAAGAAAGCTGAGCACTGAAAAATGGATGCTTTTGAACTGAGGTGTTGGAGAAAACTCTTGAGAGTCCCTTGGACTGCAAGGAGATCCAACCAGTCCATCCTAAAGGAGGTCAATCCTAAACAGTCACTGGAAGGATTGATGCTGAAGCTGAGACTCCAATAATTTGGCCACCTGATGCGAAGAGTTGACTCATTGGAAAAGACCCTGATGCTAGGAAAGACTGAAAGTGGGAGGAGAAGGGGATGACAGAGGATGAGATGGTTGGATGGCATCACCGACTTGATGGCCATGAGTTTGAGTAAACTCCAGGAGTTGGTAATGGACGGGGAAGCCTGGCATGCTGCAGTCCATGGGGTCACAAAGAGTCGGACACGACTGAGTGAGTGAACTGAAGGAGGCAAAAGACCTATATTCATAAAAATATAAACACTGATGAAAGAAATCAAAGATGACACAAACAGATGGAGTAATATACCGTATTCTTGGATTGGAAGAATCAATATTGTGAAAATGAATACACTACCCAACACAAGCTATGGATTCAATGCGATTCCTATCAAATTATCAAGGTCATTCTTCACAGAATTAGAACAGAAATTGTACAATTAGTATGGAAACACTAAAGACCCAGGGTAGCCAAGCAATCTTGAGAAAGAAAAACATATCTGGAGAAATCAGCCTCCTTGACTTCAAACTAGACTACAGAGCTACAGTAATCAAGACATCATGGTACTGGCACAAAAACAGCAATGTAGATCAATGGTAAAGGACAGATAGCCCAGGAATAAACCCCTACACCTATGGTCACCTAATCTGTGACACAGGAGGCAAGAATATACAATAGAGAAAAGAAAGCCTCTTCAATAAGTAGTGCTGGAAAAACTGGACAGCTCTGGGGGTGGGATTTGGGGCATGGGAGGAAGGCACAAGAGCGGGTGGATATATGTATGTGCTTAGTCGCTCAATATATGTATAGCCGGTTCATGTAGTTATACAGTGTAAATTAAAACATTATAAAGCAATTACACTTCGATTAAAAATAAATTGTTTAAACGTTCAATTAAAAAAAGAAAGCTTGAGTTGCACTTAAATCACATGAAATAGTTTAACATCAAGATCGTTACAAGAGACAAGGTCACAACATAATAATCAAGGGATCAATCCAAGAATAAGATATAGCAATTGTATTTATGCACCACTATAGGAACACCTCAATATATAAAGCAAATTCTAACAGACAAAAACAGAGAAACCAAAAGTAACACAAAAATAGTGGGGGACTTTAATATTCCCTTTACACAAATGGACAAATCATCAAGAGAGAAAATAAGGAAACACAAGCTTTAAATGACACAATAGACCAGATAGACTTAATTAATATTTACATAAAACATTCAACCTGAAAGTAGCAGCATTCACTTTCTTCTCACGTGCACAGGGAACATCCTTCAGGATAGAGCACATCTTGGGTCATGATTCAAGCCTCAGTAAACTCAAGAAAACTGAAACTGTATCAAGCATCTTTTCCAACAACACTATGAGATTAGAAATCAATTACAGGAAAATAACTAAAAAAAAAAAAAACCCACAAACACATGGAGGCTAAATAATATGCTGCTAAATAACCAAGAGATCACTGAGGAAATGAAACAGGAAATTTAAAAAACACGTAGAAACAAATGACAATGAAATCCCAAAAGCTGTGGGATGCAGCAGCAGCAGCTCCAAGAGTAAAGCTTATAGCCATTCATTCTCCCCTTAAGAAATAAGAAAAATCTCAAACAATCTGCTCCTCCACCTAATGCAACCAGAGAAAGAAGACCAAAGGATCCACAGTTAGCAGAAGGGAAGAAATGATAAAAGAGCAGAAATAAAATATAAACAAAGAAAACAATAGCAAATATCAATAAAAGTAAAAGTTGGTTCTTTGAAAAAATAAAATTGATAAAACTTAAGTCAGACTCAAGAAAAAAACAAGAAGAAAATCTGAATCAATAAAACTAGAAATAAAAAAGAAGAAATTACAACTGACACTGAAGACATACACAGGATCATATGGTACTAGCAAAAGCAACTATATGCCAATAAAATGGGTAACCTGGAAGAAATGGACAAATTCATTGAAAGATACAACCTTCCAAGACTGGACCAATAAGAAATAGAAAATATAAACAGACCAATCACAAGTAATGAAATTGAAAGAGTAATTAAAAATCTTCCAACAAACAAAAGTCAAGGACCTGATGGCTTCAAAGGCAAGTTCTATCAAACATTTATAGAAGACCTAACATATCTCCTTTGCAGACTCTTCCAAAAAATTACAGAGGGAAGGAAACTCCCAAACTTGATTTATAAGGCCACCATCACCCAAATACCCAAGCCAGACAAAGATATCACACACACAAAAAATTATAGAAAATTACAGACCAATATCACTGAATAATACAGATGCAAAAGTCCTCAACAAAATACCAGCAAACAGAATCCAACAACACATTAAAAGGATCATATGCCACGATTAAGTGGGATTTATTCTAGGGATGCAAGGATTCTTCAATATATGCAAATCAACCAATGTGATACACTATATTAACAAATTGAAACACAAAAACCATATGATCATCTCAATAAATGCAGAAAAAGCTTTTAACAAAATTCCACATCCATTTATGACAAAAATTCTCCAGAAAGTGAGCAGAGAGTGCCCATTCTCCAGAGAGTGGGCAATATAATAAAGGCCATATACAACAAACCCACAGCAAACATCATTCTCAATGATGAAAAGCAAAGCATTTCTTTTAAGATCAGCAACAAGACATCATTCTCAATCATGAAAAGCAAAGCATTTCTTTTAAGATCAGCAACAAGACAAGGATGTCCACTCTTGCCACTCTTATCCAACATAGATTTGGAAGTTCTAGCCATGGCAATCAGAGAATAAAAAGAAATACAAACTGGAAAAGAAGAAATAAAATCATCACTATTTGCTGATGGCATGATACTATACATAGAAAATCCTAAAGATGCCACCAGAAATCTACTGGACCTAATCAATGAATTTGGTAAAGTTGTAAGATATAAATTAATGCACAAAAATCTCCTGCATACACTAGCAACAAAAGAGTAAAAGAGAAATTAAGGAAACAGTCTCTTATTTCTAGTTGCAATTTACCATTGCAACAAAAGTAATAAAATACCTAGGAATAAGCCTACCCAGGAGGCAAAAACCTGTACTCAGAAAACTGTAAGACAATGATGAAAGAAATCAAAGATGAAAAAAATAGATGAATAAATATACCATGTTCTTGGATTGAAAGAATACTATAAAAATGACTATCCTACCCAAAACAATTACAGATTCAATGCAATCCAAATAAAACTACCAATGTAATTTTTAACAGAATCAAAATCTAAAAGTTTATCATTTGGCTAGAAACACAAAAGAACCTGAGTAGCCAAAGCAATCTGGAGAAAGAAAAATGGAGCTGAAGGAATCAACCTTCCTGACTTCAGACTATACCACAAAGCCTCAGTAATCAAGACAATATGGTATTGGCCCCAAAACAGAGATATAGACAAGCAGTACAGGATACAAATCCAAAAGATAAGTCCATACAACTATGGTACCTAATGTATGACAAAGGGGACAAGAATATACAATGGAGAAAGGACAGTCTCTTCATTAAGTGGTGCTGGGAAAACTGGATATCTATATGTGAAAGAATGAAATTAGAACACTACCTAACAACATATATGAAAATAAACTCTAAATGGATTAAAGACCTAAATGTAAAACTTGACACTATAAAAGTCCTGGAGGAACACATCATGAAAACACTTTGACATAAATCACAGTAAGATCTTCTTTATCCCACCTCCTAGTGTAATGAAACTAAGAAAAAAAGTGAATTTGCTTAGTCTTGTCCAACTCTTTGCAATCCCATGGACTGTAGCATACCAGGCTCCTCTGTCCATGGAATTTTCCAGGCAAGAGTACTGGAGTGCGTTGCCATTGCCTTCTCCAGGGGATCTTCCCGATCCAGGGATCGAACCTGGGTCTCTTGCATTGCAGGCAGACACTTTACCATCTGAGCCACGAGGGAAGCAAACAAAAATAAAATAAGATCTAATCAAACTTAAAAACTTTTGCATGTCAAAGGAAACATTAACAAGATGAAAGGACAGCACTCAGAATGGGAGAAAGTAAATGCAAATGAAGCAAGTGACAAAGGATTAATTTCCAAAATATACAAACAGTTCATGCAACTCAATATCAAAAAAAAGAAGCCAATTAAAAAATGAGCAGAAGACCTAGACATTTCTCCAAAGAAGACATACAGATGGCCAAGAGGTACATGAAAAGATGCTCAACATCACTAATTATTTGAGAAATGCAAATCAAAACTACGGTGAGGTATAACCTCACACCAGTCAGAACGGCCATCATCAACAAATCTACTGACAATAAATGCTGGCAAGGGTGTGGAGAAAAGGGAACCCTTTTACACTGTTGGTGGGAATGTAAATTGATATAGTCACTATGCAGAACAGTATGGATATTCCTTTAAAATCTAAAATTAGAACCACAATGACCCAGCAATCCTACTCCTAGGCATATACCCAGAGAATATCATAATTCAAAAAGACACATGCACCCCAGTGTTCATTGCAGCACTCTTTACAATAGCCAGGACATTAAAGCAGCCTAGATGTCCATCAGCAAATGAATGGATAAAGAAGATACATATATATAATGGAATGTTACTGAATTGTTTAAAAAAAAAAGGGGGGGTCATTTTAGTGATGGGGAAGAGCCTACAGTTTTTGTCTTGCAGAGTGAAGTCAGAAAGAGAAAAACATTGTATATTAATGCACATATATGGACACTATTTACAGAAAAATGGTATTGGTGAACCACTGCAGGGCAAGAATAGAGACACACATAGGGAATGCACATGTGGACATGGAGTTGGGGGAGGAAGAGGAGGGTAGGATAAGTTGGGAGATTACGACTGACCTCTATACAGTACCATGTGCAAAAACAGCAGCTCGTGGGAACCTGATAGCTGCTCTGTGCCTGCAGAGCACACAGCACCATGCTCAGGCTCGGCGTAGTGCGCTGTGATGGCATAGGGTGGTGCGATGGGAGGCTGCGGGAGGGAGACTTAAGAGACAGGATATATGTATACATAAAGCTGATGACCTTCGTGGTAAAGCAGAAAGTAACACAATATTGCAAAGTAATTATATTCCAATCTTAAAAGAAACACCTGAGAAACAGCAGGGCCTACTGTCAGCATTCCCAGGGTTAAAGTGAGGCCCACGGCAGGACCAACAGCAGGATAAGCCCAAGGAAGAACATGCTAAGACATACTAATCAAATTAACGAAAGTAAATACAAAGACAAAATGTTAAAAGCAACACAGGACAAGCAACTGGAGAAGGCAATGGCAGCCCACTCCAGTACTCTTGCCTGGAAAATCCCATGGACGGAAAGGCCTGGTGGGCTGCAGTCCATGGGGTCGCTAGGAGTCGGACACGACTGAGACTTCACTTTCACTTTTCACTTTCATGCATTGGAGAAGGAAATGGCAACCCACTCCAGTGTTCTTGCCTGGAGAATCCCAGGGACGGGGGAGCCTGGTGGGCTTCCATCTATGGGGTTGCACAGAGTCGGACACGACTGAAGCAACTTAGCAGCAGCAGCAGCAGGACAAGCAACAAATAAGATACAAGCAAGTCCCCACCAGGCCACCAGCTGATTTTTCAGCAGAAACTCTGCAGGACAGAAAGGAGTCACAGGATACATTTAAAGTGAAGAAAGGGAAAAAAACCTCAAAACAAGAATACCCTATTACCACAAGGCTCTCTCATTCAGAGTTGGCAGAGAAATCAAAAGCTTTACAGGGAAGCAAAAGATCAGAGAATTCAGCACCACCAAACCAACTTCAGAACAAATGCTAAAGGAACATCTATAGGAAAGAAAGAAAAAAAAAGAGGTCACAACCAGAAACAAGAAAATCACAAATTGTAAAGCTGGTAAAGAGAAACATATAGTAACAGTAGGAAATCATCAACAAACAAATATGATACCAAAATAAGTAATGATGAGAAAAGAAGAGTAAAATGCAGCAAATGGGAAATGCATTTGAAAGTCAGAGACCAGCAACTTAAAAAAACTTGTATATATAGACTGCTATATCAAAAATTTGTGGCAAGCACAAACCAAAAACTACAATAGATAGAGTCACAAAAAGCAATAGTAATACAACAAAGATATCCACAAATCATAGGAGCAGAGAACAAAATTGGAAGGGAAAAGAACTATGATCACAAATCCTAAACAATTAACAAAATAGTAGTAAGAACATACATATCATAATTACCTTAAATGTAAATGGATTAAATGCTCCAACCAAAAAAAACATATATTGGCTGATGGTACAAAAATCAGAACCACTTATATACTGTGTACAAGAGACCAGCTTCAAGCCTAGGGACACACAGAAATTGAAAATGGTGTGTGTGTGTGTGGGGGGGGGATGGAAAAAGGTATTCCTCGCAAAGGAAATCAAAAGAAAGCTGAAGTATCAATATAATATGAGAAAAATAGATTTTAAAATAAAGACAGTTGCAAGAAACAAAAAATAACACTACATAATGATCACGGGATTGATCCAAGAAGAAGATATAAACATTGTAAATATATACACACCCACACAGGAGGTCCTCAATATGTAAGGCAAATGCTAAGAGCAATAAGAGGGGAAAGAGTAACACAATAGTACTGGAGGACTTTAATAACACAACCCTTGTATCAACAGAAAAATAGCACAGTGGACTAAGCAGACTGAATTGATATTTAAAGAACATTCCATTTGAAAGAGGTGAATAGACTTTCAAGTGCATAGGGAAGCTTCTCCAGAATAGATGACATCTTGGGCCATAAATGAAGCCTGGTAAAATTTAAGAAAATTGAAATCATGTCAAGCATCTTTCCCAAACACAATGCTCTGAGATTAGAAAGTAATTACAAAAAAAAAAAAAATTCTAAAAACCACAAACATGTAGATGGGTCAATGAGAAAAAGAAAAAAAGAGATGAATGACAATGAAACCACAACAATCCAAATCTTAAGGGAAACAGCAAAAGCAGTTCTAAGAGGGAAGTTTGCAGCAACATGATTTTAACTCAGGAAAGAAGAAAAATCTACAATAAACAACTTAATCTTACACCTAAAACAACACGAGACAGAAAAACAAAACCCAAAGTTAGTAAAAGAAAAGAAATCATAAAGATCAGAACAGAAATAAGTGAAACAGAGACAATGAAAACAATAGAAAAGATCCGTTTAACTAAAAACTGGTTCTTTGAAAAGAAAGACAATAAATCTTTAATGCAGAGTCATCAAGAAGAAAAAGGAAAAGGCTCAATTGATAAAATTAGAAATGAAAGAAGTTAAAGCTGACATCACAGAAATATAAAGAATCATAAGCACCTACTACAAGCAACTATATGTCGATTAAATGGACAACCTAAAAGAAATGGCCAAATTACAAGGTATAACTTACAAGACTGATCAGGAAGAAACAGAAAATATGAACACACCAATCATAAGCACTGAAATGGTGATTTAAAAAATCCCAACAAACCAAAGTCCAGCAGTAGATGCCTTCAGAGGCGAATCCAAACATTTAGAGAAGAATTAACACCCATATTTCTCAATATCTTCCAAAAATTTCAGAGGAAGAAACACTTGTGAACTCATTCTATAAGGCCACCATCACTGTGATACCAAAATCAGACAACGATAACACACACACACAAAGATAATGACAAGCCGATATCATGATAAACATAGATGCAAAAATCCTCAACAAAATGTTAGCAAATCTAACACCCCAAAAAACATTAAAGCGATCATACCCTGTGATCAAGTGGGATCTGCCTTCAATCCACAAATCAATCTATGTGGTACACAACATTAACAAATTGAAGAATTAAAACATATGATCATCTCTATAGAAGCAAAAAAAGCTTTTGACAAAATTCAACACTCATTTATTATAAAAACTCTCCAGAAAGTGGGTATAGAGGGAGCCTACCGAAACATAATAAAGGCTATATATGACAACCCACAGCTAAATTCAACAGTGAAAAGCTGAAAACATTTTCTTTAAGATCAGCAACAAGACAAAAACATCCATTCTCACATTTATTCAAAATAGTTTTGGAAGTCCTAGCCACAGAAGTCAGAGAAGAAAAAGAAATAAAGGTAATCCAAATTTGAAAAGAAGAATTAAACTGTCAACTGTTTGAAGATGACATTATACCATATAGAGAATATCTTAACAATGCTACCAGAAAACTCCTAGATGTTATCAATGAATTGGGTAATGTTTCGGGATACAAAATTAGTACACAGAAATTTCTTGCACTTTTATACACTAACAAATGGTCAAAAAGAGCAATTAATGAAACAATTCCATCACATCAGAAAGAACAAGATATCTAGGAATAAACCTACTTAAGGAGACAAAAACCTGTACTCTGACTGTAAGATGTTGATGAAAGAAACTGAAGATGACACAGACAGATGGAAAGATACCTATTCTTGGAGTGGAAGAATCAATATCATCAAAATGACTGTACTTCCAAAAGTAAGTTACAGATTCAATGCAATATCTTTCAAATTACCAACAGCATTTTTCAGAGAACTAGAACAAAATTTGCTTAAATTTATGGAAACATAAAGTACATGAATAGCCAAAGCAATCCTGAGAGAGAAAATCATCTGGAGGAATCAGGTTCCCTGACTTTGGACTATACTACAAAGCTATAGTCATAAAACAGTATGTTCCTGGCACAAAAATAAAAATACAGGCCAATGGAATGGAATAGGAAGCCCAGAAATAAACCCAGGTACTTATGGCCAATTAATCTTTGATGCAAGAAGCAAGAATATGCAATGGAGCAAAGACAGTACCTTCAATAAAAGGTGCTGGGAAAACTGGACAGCTACATATAAAAGAATGAAATCATTACAGTCTCTAAAATCATATACAAAAAAATAAACTAAATGGATTAACCACTTAAGTATAAGGCTGGATACTATAAAACTCTTAGCAGTAAACATAGGTAGAACACTCTTTGACATAAATTGCAATAGTTATCTTTTTGGATCCAAAACCAAAAATAAACAAATGGGAACTAATTAAACCTAAAACCTTTTCCACGGCAAAGGAAACCATAAGCAAAGTGAAAAGAAAATCTACACAGTGGGAGAAAATATCTTCCAATGAAGGGACTGATGAAAGATTAATGTCCGAAACATACAAACAACTCATGGAACTCAATATTAAAAAAATAAAAAATATGCAGAATATCTAAACAGGCAATTCTCTAAAGAAGACATGTGGATAGTCAAAAATCATGTGAAAAGATGTTGAACATCTCTAATGATCAGAGACATGCAAATCAAACCTACAATGTGGTATTATCTGACACCAGTCAGAATGGCCACCATCAAAGGCTACAAATACTAGATGTCAGAGAGGATTTGGAGAAAAAAAGAACACCCCTTCACTGTTTGTGGGGATATAAATTGGGACAAACTATGGATTACGATATGGGGGTTCCTGAAAAACTACAAGGAGAGCTACCACATGATCCAGCAGTCCAACACGTGGGCATATATCCAGAGAAAAACAATTCAACACTGTACATGTTCCTCAGTATTCACAGCAGCAGGATTTGCAATAGCCAAGACACGGAAGCAACGTAAGTGTCAAATAGGTGAAAAACTAAAGAGGATATATATAGATATAGATATAGATATATATGTATACACACACACACACATAAACACACACACACAATGGAATATGACAGCCATATAAAGAATGAAATAATGCCATTTGCAACATGGATGGACCTGGAGATTACCAACTAAGTGAAGTCAGACAGACAAAGACAAATATATATTACTAATATTGAAATCTCAAAAGTGATACAAATGAACTGATTTACAAAACAGAAGTAGACTTACAGACTTGGAAAACAAACTTACAGTTGCCAAAGGGTAAAAATGGTCAGGGGAGGGATAAATTAGTAGTTTGAGATGAAAATAAATACGACTATATATAAAATAATCAACAATGATCAACTATATAGCGCATGAAACTCTACTCAATATTCTGTAATAACCTATTTGGGAAAATAGGGATAAGGAAGGGACATGTGTATACACATAACTGAATCACTTTGCTGTATGCCTAAAATTAACACAACATTGTTAATTGACCATCAGTTCAGTTCAGTCACTCAGGCATGTCCGACTCTTTGCAACCCCATGGACTGCAGAATATCAGGCCTCCCTGTCCATCACCAACTCACGGAGTTTACTCAAACTCATGTCCACTGAGTCAGTGATGCCATCCAACCATCTCATCCTCTGTCATCCCCTTCTCCCACCTTCAGTCTTTCCCAGCATCAGGGTCTTTTCCAATGAGTCAGTTCTTCCCATCAGGAGGCCAAAGTATTGGAGTTGCAGCTTCAGCATCAGTCCTTCCAATGAATATTCAGGACTGATTTCCTTTAGAATGGACTGGTTGGATCTCCTTGCAGTCCAAGGGACTTTCAAGAGTCTTCCCCAACACCTCAGTTCAAAAGTATCAATTCTTTGGCACTCAGCTTTCTTTATAGTCCAACTCTCACATCCATATATGATTATTGGAAAAACCATAGCCTTGACGTAACAGACCTTTGTCGGCAAAGTAATGTCTCTGCTTTTTAATATGCTATCTAGGTTGGTCATAACTTTCCTTGTAAGAAGCAAGTGTCTTTTAATTTCATGGTTGCAGTCAGCATCTACACTGATTTTGGAGCCAAAAGATAAAGTCTGACACTGTATCCACTGTTTCCCCATCTACTTGCCATGAAGTGATGGGACCAGATGCCATGATCTTAGCTTTCTGAATGTTGAGTTTTAAGCCAACTTTTTCACTGTCCTCTTTCACTTTCATCAAGAGGCTCGTTAGTTCTTTGCTTTCTGCCATAAGGGTGATGTCATCTGCATATCTGAGGTTATTGATATTTCTCCCAGCAGTCTTGATTCCAGCTTGTGTTTCCTCCAGTCCAGCATTTCTCATGATGTACTCTGCATATAAGTTAAACAAGCAGGGTGACAATATACAGACTTGACGTACTCCTTTCCCTATTTGGAACCAGTCTGTTGTTCCATGTCCAGTTCTAAATGTTACTTGCTGACCTGCATACAGCTTTTTCAAAAGGCAAGTCAGGTGGTCTGGTATTCTCTCATCTCTTTAAGAATTTTCCACAGTTTGTTATGATACTACCTTCTTCTAGGTCCTATATTTAAGTGCAGCCATTTTGGGTGTTAGGGCTTCAGAAGATGAATTCAGGTGGGAAAAATTATTTAGCATACAAGTCAAAGGAGATAGAAGTCCTAGTTAAAAACAAACACACACTTCTGCTGGCAAACTGAGTTTGGCTCACCTGTGTTGCGAACATCTGATGTGACCAATCATGCTCTGCTGTAATTTGACTCAGAGAGCAGGTCTAGAAACATCACTCTGACTGCACTGCATCTGCCAGTCTGAAGAGGTGGCTTCATATAAAACCTTCTTGCTACTGTACTACATTTCAAAAAGCAGCAGCCATGACTCTGAACATTGCAGAGATAGTGGACAGGAGACAAGATGGCAGAGAAGGACATGAGCACACCTCCTCGCATGAAAACACCCAAATCACAACTGCTTGACAACCCTTGACAAAAAAGGACTGGAACCCACTAAAAAAGATACTTTATATCCAAAGATAAAAAAAGAAGCCACAACAACAAGGTAGGATGGACGCCTTCATGATACAATTACATCCAATAACTGCTGTGGGTGACTCACAAACTGGAAAATAATATATCGCAGAGGCTCTCACGCACGAGTGAGAGTTCCGTGTCTCCTCTCAGGCTCCACAGCTGGGGGTTCTGGCAACAGGACAAGGAGTCCCCAGAGCATTTGGCTTTAAAGGCCAGTGGGGCCTGACTGCAGAAGAAAACAATAGAAAAGATCAATGAAACCAAAAGCCGGCTCTTTGAAATGGAAAACAAAATTGACAAACCTTTAGCCAGCCACATCACATAAAAAAGCAAAAGGGCTGAAATCAATAAAATCATAAATGAAAAAGGAGACGTTACAACTGAGAACAAAGAAATAAAGGATCATAAGAGACTACTGTACACAATTATATGCCAACAAAATGAACAACCTAGAAAAAATGGACAAGTTCTTAGAAAGGTGCAATCGTCCACGTCTCAACCAGAAAGAAATACAAAATATGAACATACCAATCACAAGGACTGGAATTGAAAGTGTGATGTAAAAAGTCCCAACAAACAGAAGTCCAGGACAAGGCGTCTTCACAGTGGAATTCTAACAAACATTTAGAGAGGAGTAAATACCTAGCCTTCTGAAACTATTCAAAAAAATTGAAGAAAAAGTAATTCTCCCAAACTCATTCTAAGAGGCTATTACACTGATACCAAAACCAGATAAAGACACCATGGAAAAGGTAAAGTTGAGAAAGGAGTATGTCAAGACTGTATATTGTCACCCTGATTATTTAACTTATATACAGAGTACATCATGTGAAATGCTGGGCTGGATGAAGCACAAGTTGGAATCAAGATTGCCAGAAAAAATATCAATAACCTCAGATATCAGATGACACCACCATTATGGCATAAAGCAAAGAGGAACTAAAGAGCACCTTGATGGAGGTGAAAGAGGAGAGTGAAAGTTGGCTGAAAACTCAACATTCAAAAAACTAAGGTCATGGCAACTGGTCCCATCAACTCATGGCAAATACATGGGGAAACAATGGAAACCATGACAAACTTTATTTTCTTGGGCTCCAAAATCACTGCAGAAGGTGACTACAGCCATGAAATTAAAAGATGCTTGCTTGGTCCTTGGAAGAAAATCTATCACAAACCTAGATGACATATTAAAAAGCAGAGACATTACATTGCCAACAAAGGTCCATATAATCAAAGCTATGGTTTTTCCAGTAGTCATGTATGGATGTGAGAGTTGGACCGTTTAGAAGGTTGAACACGGAAGAATGGATACTTTGGAACTGTGGTGTTGGAGAAGACTCTCAAGAATTCCTCAGACTGCAATGAGATCAAACCAGTCCATCCTAAAGGAAATCAGTCCTGAATATTCATTGGAAAGACTGATGCTGAAGCTCCAATACTTTGGCCACTTGAAGGGAAGAGCAGACTCCTTAGAAAAGACCCTGATGCTGGGAAAGATTGAGGCAAGAGGAGAAGGGGACGACAGAGATGGTCATTCATTTTTATGATATGAAGTTTAACAGTTCATGAAAACAATGGAACATAGAAGTTTAGTGTAATAAAGTCAGAATAGCTATCCTTACCTGTTCTGTTTCTTAAAAGTTTAGAAAGCAAAAATGAGTTCAGTTAAGTTGCTCAGTCATTTCCGACTCTTTGCGACCTCATGAATCGCAGCACGCCAGGCCTCCCTGTCCATCACCAACTCCCAGAGTTCATTCAGACTCACGTCCAGTGAGTCCGTGATGCCATCCAGCCATCTCATCCTCTGTCATCCCCTTCTCCTCCTGCCCCCAATCCCTCCCAGCATCAGAGTCTTTTCCAATGAGTCAACTCTTCACATGAGGTGGCCAAAGGACTGGAGTTTCAGCTTTAGCATCATTCCTTCCAAAGAACACCCAGGGCTGATCTCCTTTAGAATGGACTGGTTGGATGTCCTTGCAGTCCAAGGGATTCTCAAGAGTCTTCTCCAACACCACAGTTTAAAAGCATCAATTCTTCAGCGCTCAGCTTTCTTCACAGTCCAACTCTCAGATCCATACATGACCACTGGAAAAACCATAGCCTTGACAAGACAGACCTTTGTTGGCAAAGTAATGTCTCTGCTTTTCAATATGCTATCTAGGTTGGTCATAACTTTTCTTCCAAGGAGTGTCTTTTAATTTCATGGCTGCAGTCACCATCTGCAGTGATTTTGCAGCCCCCCAAAATAAAGTCTGACACTGTTTCCACTGTTTCCCCATCTATTTCCCATGAAGTGATGGGCCCAGAAAGCAAGAATAAACAAAATAAATAATCATGGTTGAATCCTAAGTAGTTTCACTATATGTAAAAGAAAAGGTGGCTCAGATGGTCAAGAATCTGCCTGCAATGCAGAGGACCTGTGTTTGATTCCCAGGTTGGGACGATACCCTGGGGAAAGGAATGGTTACCCACTCCAGTATTCTTGCCTGAAGAATCCCATAGACAGAAGAGCCTGGCAGGCTACAGCCCACGGAGTCGCAAAGGGTTGGACATGACTGAGCAATTAACACTTTCAAGAGGATAATAAGAAATAAAATAATACCCTTAATAAGAAGGAAAAAATGCCAGAAAGGCATGCTTACAAAATAATGTGAAAACTGTAACCTCATATTTCAAAATCAGTTAAAGGAAATTAAAATATTATAGGAGATATGAAAATAAAAACATAAATCAGAATTAAATATAAATAAGGGAAGGCTTGATTTTAGCTCCAACACAGAAAGATCTTAGAAGCTATTACTCCCACACAAAAACAAAATTGCTGAACAAACAGAAAATCAGTGATTACTGTTTAGATTCATCAGAGAACTCAGATCACAGGGCTGCCAATCCAAAGTGTGAAGACATATGAACACAGAAAAGCAAGTGAATGGATAAAGAATCACCTTTTTAAGAAGTGATGTTAAAACAATTGGACATCCATATATGAAAAAAAAAATTAAATCTAGATACAGAACTTATAGTTTTCACAAAGAGTAACTAAAAATATATCATAGACCTAAATGTAAAGCAGAATTATGTAAAACTTCTATAAAATAACACAGGAGAAAATCTTTATGACTTTGGATTTGGCCATACGTTTTTACATATAACATCAACATCAAAAGCACTTTCCTTAAAAAATTAGTAATTTATACTTTGTTAAAACTTAAAAACTTCTGCTCTACTTCAAGACATTCTTAAGAGAATAAAAACACAAGCCATATAAAGGATGAAACTATTTGCAAAATATCCATATGATAAAGGTCTTGCATTCAAAATATACAAATTCTTAAAATTCAATAGCAACATACAAACAAAAAAATCCAATTGAAAAATGGGAATAAGAATTGAACAGACATTTCAATAAAGTTGTATGGATGGCAAACATGCATAAAAAAGATGTTTGACAGCATTTACTAGTTTCAAATTAAAATAACAATGAAATACTACTATGCCTTCCCAGGTGGCTCAATGGTAAAGAATCCACCTGCCAAGCAGGAGATGTGGGTTGATCCCTAGGTTGGGAAGATCCCCTAGAGAAGGAAATGGCAACCCACTTCAGTATTCTTGTCTGGAGAATCCCATGGACAGAGGAGCCTGGCAGGCTACCATCCAGAGGGTTGCAGAGAGTTGGGCACAACTGGGCAACTAACATACACCAAGGAGGCGGAAGCTCTGCATTCTGAAAATGCTGATGAAAGAAAGCACATAGGACACGAACAGATGGACGATGAACCATTTTCTTGGACTGAAGAATCAACAGTGTCAAAATGACTATACTGACCAAGGCAATCTATAGAGTCAATGCTGCTACTGCTAAGTCGCTTCAGTCGTGTCCGACTCTGTGCGACCCCATAGACGGCAGCCCACCAGGCTTCCCCGTCCCTGGGATTCTCCAGGCAAGAACACTGGAGTGGGTTGCCATTGCCTTCTCCATAAAGTCCAGTGGCATTTTTCACAGGAGCAGAACAAATAATTTCTTAGTTTGTATGGAAAAACAAAAGAACCCAAATAGCCAAAGCAATTCTGAGAAAGAAAAAACAGGACTGGGGGAATTAGACTCCATGAGTTCAGGCTATACTACAAAGCCACAGTCATCAGAACTGTAACACCATCAAAAGTAAACTTAGAATGGATTAAACTCCTAAAAATAAGGCCAGATATTATAAAAGTCTTATAGGAAAACACAACACTTTTTAACATAAATGCTGCAGTGTCTTTTTGGATCCTCCTCCTAGAGTAAAGGAAATAAAAATAAACAAATGGGACCTAATTAAACTTAAAAGCTTTTCCCCAGCAAAGGAAACCATAAACAAAATGAAAAGACAACCCACAGAATGGGAGAAAATATTTGGAACAAAGCCACTGAGAAGGAATTTATCTCCACAATATACCAACAGCTCATACACCTCAACAAAGACACAAAACAATGCACTTGAAAAATGAGCAGGAGACCTAAATAGACATTTCTCCAAAGAAGACACAGATGGCCAAAAAGCACATGAAAACGCTCAACACTACTAATTATTAGAGAAATGCAAATCAAAACTACTGTGAGGTATACCTCACACTGATCAGAATGGCCATTGTCAAAAAAAAAAAAGTCTACAAATAATAAATCCTGGAGAGAGTGTGGAGAAAAGGAAACCCTCCAACACTGTTGGTGGGAGTATAAATTGCTGTAACCATCATGGAGAACAGTATGGGGGGTCCTTAAAGCCTAGTTTTAGAACTACCATTCGATCCTGCAATCCCACTTATAAACGGATCTGTAGAACTGGACATGGAACAACAGACTGGTTCCAAATAGGAAAAGGAGTACATCAAGGCTGTATATTGTCACCCTGCTTATTTAACTTCTATGCAGAGTACATCATGAGAAACGCTGGGCTGCAAGAAGCACAAGCTGGAATCAAGACTGCCGGGAGAAATATCAATAACCTCAGATATGCAGATGACACCACACTTATGGCAGAAAGTGAAGAGGAACTAAAAAGCCTCTTGGTGAAAGTGAAAGAGGAGAATGAAAAAGTTGGCTTAAAGCTCAACATTCAGAAAACGAAGATCATGGCATCTGGTCCCATCACTTCATGGGAAATAGATGGGGAAACAATGGAAACAGTGTCAGACTTTATTTTTGGGGGCTCAAAAATCACTACAGATGGTGACTGCAGCCATGAAATTAAAAGACGCTTACTCCTTGGAAGGAAAGTTATGACCAACCTAGATAACATATTCAAAAGCAGAGACATTACTTTGCCAACAAAGGTCCGTCTAGTCAAGGCTATGGTTTTTCCAGTGGTCATGTATGTATCTGAGAGTTGGACTGTGAAGAAGGCTGAGTGCCAAAGAATTGATGCTTTTGAACTGTGGTGTTGGAGAAGACTCTTGAGAGTCCCTCGGACTGCAAGGAGATCCAACCAGTCCATTCTGAAGGAGATAAGCCCTGGGTGTTCTTTGGAAGGAATGATGCTAAAGCTGAAACTCCAGTCCTTTGGCCACCTCATGTGAAGAGTTGACTCATTGGAAAAGACTCTGATGCTGGGAGGGCTTGGGGGCAGGAGGAGAAGGGGACGACAGAGGATGGGATGGCTGGATGGCTTCACAGACTCGATGGACTTGAGTCTGAGTGAACTCCAGGAGTTGATGATGGACAGGGAGGCCTGGCGTGCTGCGGTTCATGGGGTCGCAAAGAGTTGGACACAACTGAGCGACTGAACTGAACTGAACATTGTTCAGAACAGAGAGCACCTCTCAAGGGCCACTATCAAGTCTCTTTCAGACACCCAAGAACTGGGAAATCACTGAAGACGGCAAGTCTATTCTCCAAAAAACCACATCCTGTAGAGATACACCCAGCCTGGATACTGCCATGGACCAAAGAGACGTGAACCCACCCCTTTTCCTGCACCTTGCCCTTTGAAACTCAATAAAAGACTCAAACTCTCACCCTGCTGTGCCCATGCCACCCTTTGTGTCTGTCCCCTGTCTGCTCCTGCAAAGTGAATAAAACTTCTCTTTCTCCTCTTGCTAATATTTCTATGAATTCTTTCACAACCCATGCCAGCTCACCTAACATTTCGGTGGCCCATAGGGGGAATCTTCACTAACTAATTCCTTTCACCTCAACCTCCAGCTCAGTCCTCCTAGTCGTCACCCACCAGAACATCTATCAAACTCTAAATATTATCTTGGGCGGGTCTTTCTTGGGAGAACAGTGGCCGCATGTGGGTAGCAGCAAACCCCACTATCTGGGTCAGAATCTGGCCTTGGGGGACGTCCCCTGTCCATCTCCCTCTTGTCATTGCTTCATCTCTGAGATCTGGGGATGCCTAACTCTGGAGTGAATCCTTCTAAATCCCACCATGCTCCTTCTGACCGCCAGGATTCCCAGAAAGGCACCATCCTCAAAATTGGCTCTTTACTCTTCTTCATAATCCAAGTCCCAATCTGGGATTTGGCTGGGGCTGAGTCCTGGCTCAGGGATTCAAGTCCCAATCTGAGTTACACAGTTTTCATTATGGACCACTCTCTACCCATCCCCTTGGGATGCCACCTCAAACACTGGAAAGATCTCAGATTAGAGGACCTCAAACCCAAACAAATGGTCTTTTTCTGCCACACAGCTTGGCCTCAGTGTAAGACGGGTGACCAGGAAGTCTAGTCCCAGGTTGGCTGTCTCAACTGTTACACTGTTCTCCAACTCAATCTTGACTGTTGCTGCCTTGGTAAATCGCCTAAAATTCTTTATGCCCAGGCCTTCTTCCAAATCACGCAACACCCCGAGCGGTGGTCCTCTCGCCGCACGTTGCTCCTTCCCACCAAGCTCTCCTCCACTGGCCCCTAGTTCCCCTCCTTCCCCATCACACCCAGAGGATGTCCCCTTCGGCCTCCTCTTGAGTCAGCCACCCATTTTCCTGTCTGTGAAGTGGCTGACTGCAAGGGGATCATTCGTGTCCATGTTCCTTTTTCTATGTCTGATCTTTCCCAAGCTGAACTCAAGGAAGACAATTTCTCAGAAGAACCTACTCTTTTCCTGTCTCACCTTCCAGAGACTCCACATCTTTTCACCAATTTAGATTCAACCTCTGAGGAAAGTAAAACTATTGTGGCCATGTATTTCATTTCCCAGTCAGCCCATCATATCCATTACAAACTCCAAAAGTTCTGGAAGGGCCCTCAGATTCCCCACTGTAGTCCATGGGGTTGCAAAGAGTCAGACACAACTGAGCAACTGAACTGAACTGAACCTGACCCTGAAGGTCTTTAATAAACAAGATGAACATAGATGAGAGGAAAAGAGACTGACAATAGTCTCAAGAGCAGAAACCATCTTTCCAAATGATTGCCTCTACAATCAGAGACACCCTTCAGAATAAAACTTAGCTGAGGACTTCCCTGGTGGTCCAGTGGTTTAAAAAAAGAAAAAAAAAATCTGCCCACCAATGCAGGGGACATGGGTTCGATCCCTGGTCTGGGAAGATCCCGCATGCCTTGGAGTAACTTAGTCCGTGCAACACAGCTATTGAGCCCGTGCTCTAGAGCCTGCGAGCTGCAAAGCTGCAACTCCTGAAGCCCCAGGGCCCTAGAGACTGCGCTGCACAAGGGGAGCCACCGCAATAAGCCTGCATAGCACAGCTAGACAGTGTGCCCACTCTCCACAGCTAGAGAAAAGCCCTCACAGCAGCGCAGATCCAGTCCAGCCACAAATAAATCAGTAAAAAGACTCAGCCAAGGTCCCCCAACCAACAAAAAGGGAAACAGCCATGGGGCCCAGCACTGGCTGCTGCTGCAGCTGCAAACAGGGAGGGCAGAAGTCAAGAATGCCATAGGAAAAGGCTACCCCCTGGACAGTGCCCACTTTGTAAAACAGGGCCCTGGAAGTGGGACTGCCCTCTCCTCGATTAAAGGGGACAAAGCCCCCTTCTGGAACCGGGGAACACTCCTGCAAGAACCTCCTCCATCCCAAGGGCTTCTACAGTCTTCAGACTGACAGGTCCCAACGCTGGACCTGGCTCTACGACATAAGACTGACATGGCCAAGCCACGCATAACTCTATCCATAGCAGATAAGAAAATCAGTCTAACCGATGTTGGAGTCACTCACTCTGCTCTTCCTGAGTTTTCAGGTCCCTTGATTCCCTCACCATCATCAGAGGAGAAGGCAAACCTCAACGTGCTCTCCAAACCTCTGGTTCACCACGCTCACTGGGAGACCAGGTCTTCTCACATTCCTTGCTCACCCTTCCAACTGCCCCACCACCTCCAAGGCAGGGACCTTATGACCCGACTAGGGACTCCACTAATTCTCCAGTCAGAGCCTCCTTCCCTAGAATCTGAGAAGACTCTCTCCCTCTGATGCTAGGCCCTTCCCTCTCCCACCAGAAATACTTACACAGTTTCTCTCAATTGCATGGGACATTAACACCCCCAGAGGACCTCTCCCTGACTCCTGTCACTATCCCCAGGAGGGACCCCTCTCACTTTCCCCACTGCTCTCAATGCCCTATAAAATGGGAAGATCTTAGAAGACGCAAACCCCTCACTCAAAAATGTCTAAACGCTGGACTCCTTGGATCCACCAGCTCCCCTCACATCACCTCTTTCTACCCATCATGAAGGCAGGTGGCACCAGCTCCCCTCACATCACCTCTTTCTACCCATCATGCAGGCAGGCAGCACCGACTGTCGAGTACAGGCCCTGTGCACAGTTAAGGAGGCAGTGGTCCCTCTCCCCTTGCAGTTGCAAATCCCTATACCACCCTCAGCTCTCCTCCTAATACTCAGCTCTTTACTGTTCTGGATCTAAAAGATACTTTCTCCATTATCCCTCTCTCATGAGATTCCCAAGACACACTTGACTTTTACATGGATGGAGCCTGATGCTCACTGCTCCTAGCAACTCACCGGGACCTCCCTCCCCCAGTGATTTAGAGATGGGCCCTGCCTCTGTGGTCAAGCCCTACCTCTGATCTACCCACTCTAGTCACTCATTCAATATGCTGATGACTTCCTCTGCAGCCAGGACCACAACACCTCCCTTACCAACACCACCGCACCTCCTCATTTACTTTGCTTCATCAGGATACACAGTCTCTCCTTCCAAAACACAAATTAGTCAGATCATAGTTAAATAACTAGGATTTCTCTTGTCCCCAGTACAAGGATCAATTGCTACTCAACATACCTTGCATGTGTGCCTGCTAAGGCACTTCAGTCATGTCTGACTCTTTGCGACCCATGGACTATATCCTGCCAGACTCTGCTGTCCAATGGGATTCCAGGCAAGAATACTGGAGTGGGTTGCCATGTCCTCTTCCAGTGGATCTTATACCTTGAGAAAAACATAATTCAAAAAGACACCTGTACCCCAATGTTCACTGCAGCACTATTTACAACACCAGGACATGGAAGCAACCTATATGTCCACTGATGATGGATAAAGAAGTTGCGGTACATACATACAGTGGAATACTACTCAGCCATAAAGATGAACTAATGTGCCAGTTGAACTGAGCTTGGAGTAACCTACGGCCTGTTATACAGAGTGAAGCAAGTCAGAAAGAGAAAAATAAATATATA
This sequence comes from Bubalus bubalis, assembly GCF_019923935.1. NCBI lineage: Eukaryota > Metazoa > Chordata > Mammalia > Artiodactyla > Bovidae > Bubalus > Bubalus bubalis. The sequence goes on from NC_059161.1 coordinate 4,539,651, forward strand.
TTAATGCATATGTATGGAATCCAAAAAAACAGTACAGGTGAACGTATGTGCAGGGCAGGAATGGAGATGCACATGTACAGAACGGATACACAGAAATCAACAGAGAACAGCAGAAATCAACACAACATTATGAAGGAACTATCCTCCAATTAAAAAACAAACCAAAAAACCCAGACAAATAGAAGGAACTTTGGTCTCTCTCCTTCTACCTCATAGAAAAAAAGAATTTAGGATATTTCTGGGCCTCACTGGTTACTTTCACATCTGGATCCCCCACTGTGGGCTTACAACAAACCTCTTCATGAGGTCTTCCAGGTACCCAAAAATGAACCCCTGGAATGGAACTCCTCTCTGCAGTCGGCCTTCACCGTACTCCAGACAGCCCTCACCTCCACTCCGGCCCAGGCCTCCCAAATGTAGATAAGCCCTATGTATTATATTATACTCTCATGAATGACAAGGGATGGCTCTGGGGCCCTTAGGACAAAAATATGACCCAGATTTCACCTCTCAAATTACCCAACAGGTGTCTCAAGCTTTAGACATTAAATACAGACTACATGCAGCTTGGTACATAGTAGAAAACCTCAAGAGATGATTGATATTTGGTCTCTGTTGCAGAGTGCTCATTTAAAATGCTGAATTTTGTGCAAACTACATTTTACATGGAAATGTATCTCAAATAGTTCCCATTTGTGTTCTCTTCCATTAGAGGTCATTTCTATGTAAAGCCATCAAAATTGCCTTTATAGGTCATGTCCATTTGATGGCCTCTAAACCCTTCAGTTCAGACAGTAAAACGTCTGCCTGCAATGCGGGAGACCTGGGTTCGATCCCTGGGTTGGGAAGATCCCCTGGAGAAGGAGATGGCAACCCACTCCAGTATTCTTGCCTGGAGAATCCCATGGACAGAGGAACCTGGGGGGCTACAGTCCATGGGGTTGCAAAGAGTCAGACACGACTGAGCGACTTCACTCACTCACTCACTCATATGCAGCTTGGCATCCCCAGTCTTCAAGAAAAAGAAAAAGGCTAATTTGTCCCTTAAAACAGAGGTCCCCAACCTCCAGGGCATGGACCAGTACCTCCTGTCAGATCAGCAGTAGCTTTAAAGTGCACAATAAAAGCAACGTGCTTGAATCATCCTGAAACCCCCAACACCCCACCCCCAATTCGTGGAAAAACTGTCTTCCGAGAAATCAGCCCCTGGTGCCAAGAAGGTAGGGTCCCATTGCCTTAAGAGACACCGAGAGCGGGCTAGAACTCCTCTGTCTCTCTTCTGACTCAGAGCTGTCTGCAGATTACTCAGAAGGTCCCTTACACCTCAGTCCCTTTGAACTCATATAGGACATCCAGCAATTCTTACTCCCTTTCTACCAGGAAACCTTCCCCTCTAGGACCATATGATCTCAGTCTCAGAACTAATGCCCAGCCTTTTATGGTCCCATGCTAACAGGTACCCACCCCAAACTCAGGACTTGCTCCTATCTACAATCCTACAACCCGGGGAGCAGGTTCTACTAAGGGACCTGCCTGGACATACCAAACCCCTCCCAGCCCTCGGAAGGGTCCACTACAACTCCGACAGCAATCAAGCTCTCAGCACATCACCCTGGATCCACCTGTCATGATGCTCATCTACTGATCCCCTGTTGTGTCCTCAACACAGTCCTCTCCCTACACCTGTCAACTGTCATCCGACACCAGCCTATGGATCTATTGGAACCAAGAGATCACCAGAGCCATGAGCACAACTCAAGATGAATATGCCCTGGTAGACTTACATGCGTCTTGCTCTCTTATTTCCCCTTCTACTCTTTATTTTATAACTACAAACATAACGCTTCTTTCATCTCTGGAATGAAGTTCCTAGCCCCTTGCTGGACCAGCCCCGAAGACAGCTAACAGAACGTTTGGTCTCTTTCTCACCTTGTACTTAACCACGTTCTTTCATACCAGCCACCCCTCCTTTAATGCCACCCGTCAACCCCATTTCCACACAATAAAACGAACTACAGCCCTCCTTCAAAAGGCTAGAAGCTCACAATATCACAACCGCTGGCTATGTGCTAATGTTGCCATGACAGGCCTCTCGGGTTCCTAGAACCGCCTCTGGCATGCACAAACTTGTCCCTACTCACGGCCACCTGGTTCGGGCCCCAAACCCCCAGGGTGGTATTTCTGGCCTCAGGCTGTCTCATGGGTCCAAAAGAACCTCTGTGACCCACTTCTACAAATGCCCTTCCCCATCCATGGACCCATCTTCAAGCAGGTTTCCTTAGCCTCCCATCTGTGTTATGGCCAACATTAACTCCTGGGCGGTCCCCTGGCCTCACCATGTTTCAGTTCAGTTCGGTCACTCAGTCATGTCTGACTCTTTGCAACCCCATGGACTGCAGCACGCCAGGCTTTCCTGCCCATCACCAACTCCTGGAGCTTACTCAAACTCATGTCAATTGAGTCAGTGATGCCATCCAACCATTTCATCCTCTGTTGTCCCCTTCTCCTCCCACCTTCAATCTTTCCCAGCATCAGGGTGTTTTCCAATGAGTCAGACCTTTGCATCAGGTGGCCAATGGATTGGAGCTTCAGCTTCAGCATCAGTCCTTCCAATGAATATTCAGGACTGATTTCCTTTAGGATGGACTGGTTGGATCACCTTGCAGTCCAAGGGACTCTCAAGAATCTTCTCCAACACCACAGTTCAAAAGCATCAATTCTTCGGTGCTCAGCTTTCTTTATAGTCCAACTCTCACATACATACATGAGTACTGGTAAAACCATAGCTTTGACTAGATAGACCTTTGTTGACAAAGTAATGTCTCTGCTTTTTAATAAGCTGTCTAGCTTGGTCATAGCTTTACTTCCAAGGAACAAACATCTTTTAATTTCATGGCTTCAGTCACCATCTGCAGTGATTTTGGAGCCCAAGAAAATAGTCTTTCACTGTGTCCATTGTTTCCCCATATATTTGCCATGAAGTGATTGAGACCAGATGCCATGATCTTCGTTTTCTGAATGTTGAGTTTTAAGCCAACTTTTTCACTCTCCTCTTTCACTTTCATCAAGAGGCTCTTTAATTCTTTGCTTTCTGCCATAAGGGTGATGTCATCTGAATATTTGAGGTTATTGATATTTCTCCTAGCAATCTTGATCCCAGCTTATGCTTCATCTAGCCCAGTGTTTCTCATGATGTACTCTGCATATAAGTTAAATAAGCAGGGTGACAATACACAGCCTTGACATGCTCTTTTCCCAATTTGGAACCAGTCTGCTGTTCCATATTCAGTTCTAACTGTTGCTATTTGACCTGCATGCAAATTTCTCATGAGGCAGGTCAGGTGGTCTGGTATTCTCATTTCTTGAAGAATTTTCCACAGTTTATTGTGATCCACATAGTCAAAGGCTTTGGCGTAGTCAATAAAGCAGAAGTTGATGTTTTTCTGGAACTCACTTGCTTTTTCAATGATCCAGCGGATGTTGGCAATTTGATCTCTGGTTCCTCTGCCTTTTCTAAAACCAGCTTGAACATCTGGAAGTTCATGGTTCACGTACTGTTGAGGCCTGACTTGAAGAATTTTGAGCATTACTTTGTTAGCATATGAGATGAGTGCAATTGTGCAGTAGTTTGAGCATTCTTTGGCATTGCCTTTCTTTGGTATTGGAATGAAAACTGAATTTTTCCAGTCCTGTGGCCACTGCCGAGTTTTCTAAATTTGCTGGCATATCGAGTGAAGCACTTTCACAACATCATTTATGATTTTAAATAGCTCAACTGGAAGTCTACCCCAACTTATGATGACCTCTATCAGCTGGAAGTGTAGCTCCTTCCAACTGCAAGCAAATCTATACTTAAACCCCTTCTGACAGTGGGATAGACCAAGAAATGAACTATTATTCAAATAAATAATTTCCCCAACAACCAAATTTACCTTCCCAAATCAGGCAATCACTCCTGTCCTCTCTCAGTGTGCGGTCCTTTCATGGGGCCGTCTGTCCTCTTGTCAGCTCCACTGACTGCCGCCCGGCCTCATCGATAGGAAACGCCTGGCACCTGTCCTACACAGGTAAAGCCAGGACCTGCGTGAGGCTTTGACGTTCAACAACAGTTTCTCACCTGGAAAATGACACCTCCAGCTTCCCAAAAGCTTCTACCTGCTTAAACCCATTGGTGGAACTTGCTCCAGCTGCTACATATCCCTTTACTAGGAGGGTCCAGATACAAACTTCCTATTTTTTTAAGTTTTTAATTGGAAGATAATTGCTTTATAGTATTGTGTTGGTTTCTGCCATATGTCAACATGAATCAGCCATAAGTATACATATGTCCCCTCTTTTTTGAACCTTCTGCCCACCTCATCCTACCCCTGTAGGTTGTCACAGAGCACCAGGTTTGAGCTCCCTACATCATACAGCAAATTGCCACTGGCTATCTGTTTCACAAATGTTAATGCATATGTTTCCATGCGACTCTCTTAATTCATCCTGCCCTCTCCTTTCCCCACTGTTCACAAATCTTTCCTCTCTGTCTGCATTTCCACTGCTACCCTGCAAACAGGCTCATCAGTACCATCTTTCTAGATTCCATATGTATGTGTTAATATATGATATTTGCTTTCTGTTTCTGACTTACTTCACTCTGTATTACAGGCTCTAGGTTCATTCACCTCATTAGAACTGTCTCAAATGCATTCCTTTTTAGGGATGAGTAATATTCCATTGTATATATGTACCACAACTTCTTTATCCATTCAGCTGCTGATGGACATCTAGGTTGCTTCCATGTCCTAGCTATTGTAAACACTGCTGCAGTGAACACTGGGATACATGTGCATTTTTCAATTATGGTTTCCTCTGGGTATATGCCCAGTAGTGGGATTGCTGGGTCACAGGTAAACCCGCCTCTTTAACACGACTCTTATGGCCTGCATTCTCCCTACAGCTAGACTACACTTTCTCTGTGGGACCTCAGCGTTATCTCTGTATGCCTCCTAACCGATTGGAACCTGCACCGCGGTACTCCTTTTACTCCAGATGAACATCTGCACTGGGCCCGTGCTTCTCCCCCATCTTTTCAGATACTGGACTAAACAAGAGCCTCTATCAGTCCTAGTAACTATGGCCACAGCTCTGGCTTCAGGCACCAGGGCTGTGTTTATCATAGATTCTTCCACAACCGCCATGCTCCGCTTCCTCCTTTTTGGCCCCTGTCTTATCTGGTTTCTCCCCTTCTTTCTCAAACGTCTACTGCCCTTAGCAAATCTTTCTCCTCTATCATGGGTCTTACCTTTCCGACCATTCAATTCCAAGACAGCCCACATGCCCCTCCACCTCCACCAGGTAGGGACAGCCCTGTGCAGCTCAGCAAGAAGAAGTTATGAAAGAAGAGACTTCCACCCCAGTTTTTAAAAATGGGCCAACTGGGCTCCATGTAACACTCAAGAAGAAGTTATATTCAGAGGGAGGAAATGTAAACCCATTGAACATTGTTCACAACAGAGTAGCACCTGTCAAGGACCACTATCAAGTTTCTTTCTGACACCTAAGAACTGAGAAATTACTGAAGACTGCAAGTCTATTCTCCAAAAAACCACGTCCTGTAGAGACACAGCCAGCCCAGATACCGCCATGGACCAAAGACACGTGAACCCACCCCTTTTCCTGCACCTTGCCCTTTGAAACTCAATAAAAGACTCAAACCCTCACCCTTTGGTGCCAACACCATTCTACATGCCTGCCCCCTTTCCTCCTTTAGAAAGTGAATGAAAACTCTCTTCTCCTCTTCCTAATCTCTCTGAATTCTTTCATAACCTGTGTTGGCTAACCAACCACCACCACTGGGCATGTATCTGGAGAAAACAAATTTGAAAAGATACATGCCATCCAATGCTCACTGCAGCAGTAAACACAACAGCCAAGACAGGAAAGCAACCTAAGTGCCCATCAACAGAGGAACGATAAAGAAGATATGGTATGTACAGACAATGGAATATTACTCAGCCATGAAAAGGATGGAAGAATGCCATTTACAGCAATATGGATGGACCCAGTGATTGTCATACTAAGTCAGTCAAACAAATCTAAGAAATATGAAATCTAAAAAGATGGTGCAAATGAATTTATTTATAAAACAGAAACAGACTCACAGACTTTGAAAACAAACTTACAGTTCCAAAAGGAAATGTAGGGAAGGGAATGATAAGTTAGGAGTTTGGGACTAAAATTTACCCACTACTATATATAAAATAAACAACAAGGACCTACTGTGGAGCACAAAGAACTCTACTCAATACTCTGTAACAACCTATGTGGAAAGAGAGTCTAAAAAAGAGTGGTCATATGTGTATGTATAATTGAATCACTTTGCTATACACCTGAAACTAACACAACACTGTACCTAAACTATATTCCAATATAAAATAAAAACTTAACTAAAAAAAAGGAAAAAAATAGTTAAGGACCTTGAGATGAGACTATCCTGTGTTACCTGAGAAACCCCAATCTAACCACACGAATCCTTAATGGAGGAGAACTTTTCCTGGCTGTTGTGGGAGAGTGATGTGATTATTGAAGATGGTGCTTGCTTTGAAGAGGAAGGACAGTGTCCTTGACCCAAGGCATTAGGTGGCCCCTAGAAGTTGGAAGGTCAAGGAAATACATTGTTCTTTAGAGCCTTCAGAAAAGAAGGCATTTTTGCTGATACCTTGATTTCAGCCCAGGGAGACACATGTTGGACATCTGACCTAGAGAATTGTAAGATGATAAATTTGTGTTGCTTTATGTTATGTTTGTGGTATTTTATTAAAGCAGTAATAAAAAAAATACAATGAAAACACTTAATAAAATCACCAGACCTTAAAAATTGTAAGCAAGAAATAAATTCAGATTGCAATTAGACTTTCCAATGGCAATGCCCCCGAGAGCAGAAATGACAGAAGACAATAGGGTAACTTTTAAAGACGCTTTAAGGAACAAAATGTGAGACAGGATTTTATATCCAGTTACCAACACATTGTTAACAGCATACAGGTTCATGGTGAACACCCTTAAACCTTTCCTGAGGAGCTCTCCAACAATGACCTTCAAAGAACAAAAATGACTAGAGACACTGCATGAAAACCCCTATGTCCTTAAAATTGAGATTGACAGCATAGGAGAAAGACAATGCAAATGTAAAATCTGAATATTAAAAGAGAGCTTGAGATAAGGCATGAAATATTTTCTCTTAAAAAAAAAAAAAAACAAAGAGTGTTACCTACTTCTGTCTACTGAAAAGGAAACAATGACCACCGCAGCTGTGACATATGCAAGTAGGACTTACAATCCCAGCTGTGTTCTCGACCATTTCCTATGGAGAAGAACCCCAGCATCTTTAGCAAAAAGGTTGTCCAGGTCCGGGCAAAAAATCTACAAGATGCCTGAAACTTGCTGTGATACAAAATAGCCATGAATCTATCAAGACTATCCAAGTAGTTTCAAAAGATCTCAAGAGCCACACTGAAGAGCTTCCCAGAGGCTAAAAAGATTTAATTTGAACACCAATGAAAATAACAGATGCATTGTACTAACAGACATATATTTCCATGAATTTATTATAATACTCAAAAAAGAGTTAATTGATCATCATTAGAATATACTAGGAACTAAAATAGCTGTGAAATGAAGAGAAGCGAAAAGCAAAAGAGAAAAGGAAAGATATAAGCGTCTGAATGCAGAGTTCCAAAGAATGGCATGAAGAGATAAGAAAGCCTTCCTCAGTGGTCAGTGCAAAGAATAGAGGAAAACAACAGAATGGGAAACATTAGAGATCTCTTCAAGAAAATTAGATATACCAAGGGAACATTTCATGCAAAGATGGGCTTGATAAAGGACAGAAACGGTATGGACAGAAGGAGAGGATATTAAGAAGAGGTGGCAAGAATACACAGAAGAACTGTACAGAAAAGATCTTCATGACCCAGATAATCACAATGGTGTGATCACTCACCAAGAGCCAGACATCCTGGAACGTGAAGTCAAGTGGGCCTTAGAAAGCATCATTACAAACAAAGCTAGTGGAGGTGATGGAATTCCAGTTGAGCTATTTCAAATCCTGAAAGATGATGCTGTGAAAGTGCTGCACTCCATATGCCAGCAAATTTGGAAAACTCAGCAGTGGCAACAGGACTGGAAAAAGTCAGTTTTCATTCCAATCCCGAGGAAAGGCAATGCCCAAGAATGCTCAAACTACTGCACAATTGCACTCATCTCACACGCTAGTAAAGTAATGCTCAAAATTCTCCAAGCCAGGCTTCAGCAATATGTGAACCTTGAACTTCCAGATGTTCAAGCTGGTTTTAGAAAAGGCAGAGGAACCAGAGATCAAATTGGCAACATCTGCTGGATCATGGAAAAAGCAAGAGAGTTCGAGAAAAACATCTATTTCTGCTTTATTGACTATGCCAAAGGGTTTGACTGTGTGGATCACAATAAACCGTGGAAAATTCTGAAAGAGATGGGAATACCAGACCACCTGACATGCCTCTTGAGAAACCTATATGCAGGTCAGGAAGCAACAGTTAGAACTGGACATGGAACAACAGACTGGTTCCAAATAGGAAAAGGAGTACGTCAAGGCTGTATATTGTCACCCTGCTTATTTAACTTACATGCAGAGTACATCATGAGAAACACTGAGCTGGAAGAAGCACAAGCTGGAATCAAGATTGCTGGGAGAAATATCAATAACCTCAGATATGCAGATGACACCACCCTTATGGCAGAAAGTGAAGAGGAACTAAAAAGCCTCTTGATGAAAGTGAAGGAGGAGAGTGAAAAAGTTGGCTTAAAGCTCAACATTCAGAAAACAAAGATTATAGCATCCGGTCCCATCACTTCATGGGAAATAGATAGGGAAACAGTGGAAACAGTGTCAGACTTTATTTTCTTTGGGCTCCAAAATCACTGCAGGTGGTGATTGGGGCCATGAAATTAAAAGACATTTACTCCTTGGAAGGAAAGTTATGACCAACCTAGATAGCATATTCAAAAGCAGAGACATTACTTTGCCAATAAAGGTCTCTCTAGTCAAGGCTATGGTTTTTCCAGTGGTCATGTATGGATATGAGAGTTGGACTGTGAAGAAGGCTGAGCGCTGAAGAATTGATGCTTTTGAACTGTGCTGTTGGAGAAGACTCTTGAGAGTCTCTTGGACTGCAAGGAGATCCAACCAGTCCATTCTGAAGGAGATCAGCCCTGGGAATTCTTTGGAGGGAATGATGCTGAAGCTGAAACTCCAGTACTTTGGCCACCTCATGTGAAGAGTTGACTCATTGGAAAAGACTCTGATGCTGGGAGGGGTTGGGGGCAGGAGGAGAAGGGGACGACAGAGGATGAGATGGCTGGATGGCATCACAGACTCGATGGATGGAAGTCTGGGTGAACTCCGGGAGCTGGTGATGGACAGGGAGGCCTGGCGTGCTGCAATTCATGGGGTCGCAAAGAGTCGGACACGACTGAGCGACTGAAATGACTGAACTGAAACTCATTATTTTGGAAATGGGAACATGAACAGAATCAAATATCTATCCTGCCGTTACTACACTAACACACCACTGGATAACATATGAGTTTATCAGAGGAAGTTTCACTTTACAATAGTATTTCAGCTAATAAATAAAGAAGAAAGAACAGAGCTAGACTATCGCCATGTTCTTCCCTAATGAACTGCCTGAACTAAGATTTGAGCATTAATTCCTGCTAACATTACAGAAGAGAAAATCAGACATTTTTTTGCCTTCTGATAGAACACCCCTCCACCCATGAAATTGTCTTGAAAAAATATATACTCCAAATCTGATAAAAACTCTAGATCCAACTATCAATGTTCAGGATATATATTAATAGAAAAAACAGAAGGAGCTGTTCAAGAAGGTAAAACCATCTCTGTTTCTTTAACCACATAACAAAAGCAAGACATAAAAGAGGGTGAAAGAAGTAGAGACAGAGATGAAAACCGACAATTAAAAAAAACTTAACCATTGGTGGGAATGTAAATTGGTACAGGAACTATGGAAAACAGTATGGAGGTTTCTTCAAAGATAAACACAGTTATCCTATGATCTGTCAATCCCAGTCCTTGGCATAGATCTGCAGAAAAGTCTAATTTGAAAAGATACACATACCCCAGTGTTCATTGCAGCACTATTTACAATAGCCAAGCCACAGAGACAACCTAAATGTCTACTGGTTGATGTGTGGGAGCACGTGGGTGGCTCAGCTGGTAAAGAACCCACCAGCAGTGCATGAGACCCAGGTTCGATCCCTGGGTTGGGACGATCCCCTAGAGAAGGGGATGGCAATCCACTCCAATATTCTTTCCTGTAGAATCCCCATGAACAGAGGAGCCTGGCAGGCAACAGTCTATGGGGTCGCAGAGTCAGACACAACTGAGTGACTACAGCATGTGTGTGTGCATATATATACACACATATACATGAGAAACGGTGGACTGGAAGAAACGCAAGCTGGAATCAAGATTACCAGAAGAAATATCAATAACCTCAGATATGCAGATGACACCACCCTTATGGCAGAAAGTGAAGAGGAACTAAAAAGCCTCTTGATGAAAGTGAAAGAGGAGAGTGAAAAAGTTGGCTTAAAGCTCAACATTCAGAAAACTAAGATCATGGCATCCGGTCCCATCACTTTATGGGAAATAGATGGGGAAACAGTGCCAGACTTTATTTTCTGGGGCTCCAAAATCACTGAAGATCGTGACTGCAGCCACGAAATTAAAAGACGCTTACTCCTTGGAAGGAAAGTTATGACCAACCTAGATAGCATATTCAAAAGCAGAGACATTACTTTGCCAACAAAGGTTCGCCTAGTCAAGGCTATGGTTTTTCCTGTGGTCATGTATGGATGTGAGAGTTGGACTGTGAAGAAGGCTGAGCACTGAAGATTTGATGCTTTTGAACTGTGGTGTTGGAGAAGACTCTTGAGAGTCCCTTGGACTGCAAGGAGATCCAACCAGTCAATTCTGAAGGAGATCAGCCCTGGTATTTCTTTGGAAGGAATGATGCTAAAGCTGGAACTCCAGTACTTTGGCCACCTCATGCGAAGAGTTGACTCATTGGAAAACACTCTGATGCTGGGAGGGACTGGGGGCAGGAGGAGAAGGGGACGACAGAGGATGGGATGGCTGGATGGCATCACTGTCTCGATGGACTGAGTTTGAGTGAACTCAACTCAGTTGGTGATGGACAGGGAGGCCTGGCGTGCTGCGGTTCATGGGGTCACAAAGAGTCGGACACGACTGAGCGACTGAACTGAACTGATACAATGGAATACTACTATTCCGTTGGAATAGAATACTACTCAGGATGGAATGGAATACTATTCAGGTATAAAAAAGGAGGAAATAATGGTATTTGTAGTAATGTGGATGGATTTAGAGATTATCATACTTAGTAAAGTAATCCATACAGAGAAAGATAAATATCATGATATTGCTTATATGTGGAATCTTAAAAAAGATACAAATGAGCTTATTTACATAACAAATATATCCACAGACACAGAAACAAACCTATAATTACCGAAGGGTAAAGCAGGAGGAGGGGAGTGGGATAAATCAGGGTTTGGGATTAGCTTAGACACGCAACTATATACAAGATAGATAACCAACAAGGACCTACTGGACAGCACAGGAAATACACTCAATATTTTAATAACCTTTAAGGGAAAATAATCTGAAAAAAGTATGTAAAAGGAAAAAGAAATTAAGAAATCTCTGTCACATACAGATTTATTTGCATTATAATTCTTATAATCTATAAAATCAATCCATTTATAGCATTTATGGGATAATGGGAAATTTGCATGCTCACTGGATATTGATAGTATTTTAAAATTGTTCAACTTTTTAGCTAGAATATTGACATTTTCATTACATTATTAACGTCTTTCAGAGACATATACTGAAATGGAGAGATGAAAATAATATGTTCGGGATTCACTTCAAAAGTTCACAAGATGGAAAAAGTAGATACATTGTAGGCAATAGAGTATAGTGGTGGGTTGGCCAAAAACTCTGTTTGGGTTTTTCCTAACAGGTTATGGTAAAACCTGAATAAACTTTTTGGCCAACCCAAAAGCTACATTATAGGCAATGGGGTCTAGTACAGGAGTGGATAATTGCTGATGCTGTGTAACACGTTTAAGGGATTTTGTTATATTATTCTATCTTCAAATATGTTTGAAATTTTCAACAATAAAAAGGTTTTAAAAAAATTCAAATAGTGATTGCATTGCTCCAGCTTTCTGATGACCGTCTCATTCTTCGAGATTGCTCTAAGTGCTACTGAAATAGCATCATGAAGCATTTTAAGATCTTTAAGTGGTTTGGAATGTAATGTATATGGAACTGGAGATCTGCATACATGTAAAGTTCACTCTTAACCGTGTTTCCTTCACCCTTCCAGATTGAAGATTAGTCTATGGATGAAGAAGACAGAAACACAGGTTAGACAGGACTAGCTTAGCCTTGAGCGCTTAGTCACTCAGTCGTGTCCAGCTCTTTGTGACCCCATCAGCTGTAGCCTGCCAGGCTCTTCTGACCATGGGATTTTCCAGGCAAGAATACTGGGGTGGGTTGCCATTTCCTCCTCCAGCTTAGCCTTGGCCAAGGGTCAAAGGGAAGAGTTGTCATAACCCACCAGTCCTCCCGGAATTTCACTTTCATGACAGGATACCCTTGAACCTAAATCTGAAATAGACATGGCTGATCTTCTTTCTACTTTAAGTAAACACAACTTTCATTTGGGAAGCTACATATAGATGCTGCAAATATTATAGGTTTAGAGTTCTTTAGTTGAGTCTGTTGCTTTGTTAGGATTGTGAAAGTGAAAGGGAAGTAGTGTTGGGCTCTTTGAAACACCATAGTATGTAGCCTGCCAGGCTCCTCCATCCATGGGAATTTCTAGGCAAGAATACTGGAGTGGGTTGCCATTTCCTTCCTCAGGGGATCTTCCTGACCCAGGAATCGAACCCAGGTCTCCCGCATTGCAAGCAGACTCTTTACTGTCTGAGCTACCAGGGGACATGTTAGGATTAGGGATCCTTTATATTGAATTTTAAAACCTACAATGCTAGCTTTTCCCATTTTCATTATCTCATAATAAGTTTAAAGACATTTGACGGTTTTCTATACTCTCCAAGTTCTGTGAATAATATTCCTTGTGTGATTTTTGTGAAGACAGAAAATGCCAAAAGGTAGGTTCTGTTATCCCCCAGCTTGAATTGAAGAGTCTACCATGAATATGAACTTCCTGAACCCCCAGTTCCCCCCCTCCTGGTATAGGGGGAGCATACACCCAGCTGCACAGCGATGGTTTTCACTGAGAACCCCAAACACTGAACACCTTGTTTTTCTTTTTCAAGAAATCCCGTATCCTAGGAGATATGATGCCATTTGTGCCAGAATGCTTACAGAAGAATCACTCAGGAAACCAGCAGTAACAGCAACAAAAAAGAAAACTGCCCATCTGTCACTGAAAGTGCTCTTATTTTGCTAGTTTTTTAAGTCGATTTTATTTTTTTAATGTCAATTTTTGTAAGAATTCAGAAAAAGATATGCAATTATTAACATTTCAGGTAAAATTATTACTCTTCACAATCTCTACCTTTTCCATGGAGCAGTTTTCTTTAAAAGAAGTGTTATTACCTCCCTACTCGTGTGGGCCCTCAGTCACGACTCTTTGTGACCCCAAGAACTGCAGCATGCCAGGCTTCCCTGGCCATCACCAACTCCCAGAGCTTACTCAAACTCATGTTCATTGAGTCAGTGATGCCATCCAATCATCTTCAAATAAATGTCTGCAGGTGGGACTGATTATAAAGGCAGAGTGAAATTAATGTTATTAATGTACCAAGGTGTGAAGTATGAACTTCAGCTGGGTTTCCATAAAGAACTCTGTTGATTACACGTTTGAAGCTACAGAGATCTGTCTCAAATGTCACTGTTGAAGCCTTTTACAAGCTCTCGTGCTAATCAGTGAGGAGAGCCTGCAGCTTTTCCATGTACCATGAAGTCCATGCTGACAAGAAGCTTATCAGTGCTGTTTTAGCAGTGGCATCAGAAGATGCTCTCCACGTTTGCCTTCTTCAGAACTGAGTACTTAAGAAATTACCAGAATGTTGCCAGGAGCCTTGCCTACAAGTTGCTGCCTTTGAGAATTTTTGCAAGCATTTACAAGAGTAATCAGAATGCATTCCATCCCTTATGAATTTCTTAGTTTATGGGAAGGACAGAATTGTTAGGTATCCTCCTAGGGACTGTTAGACATATCTAATTGTCTAATAATTTTCTGCATATTTCTTAAGATTGTTACTCAGATTCTGAAGCATTACACAAGATGCAGCTTCCAGGGTGCTAATGTCAAGCTACACTTGATCTTGACAAGAGGGGTTCTCAGTTAAAACTTTATAGCCCTCCTAATCCTCCAGTTCATTAATCCTTGCTAAATTTAGAAATCCTGACTTGGTGAGACATCACCAACCCACAGACGTGGTCCCACTTATGAATCATCTATCAATTCACGTACTCATTTAAGTCATGGGTCAGTATTATTTACTGAAATCCACTTTGTACTATAAGCACTGGGTTGCCTTCTACTCACGTAGAAGAGGATAAAAGAATTCTGAAAGAACTCATAGTCTATGGAGGATACAAACACAGAATCTTTGATCAAGTACCTCCGGCAGCAGGGAGTAGTAGTAGCGTTAGTTGCTCAGTCCTGTCCAACTTCTTGTGACCCCACGGATTGTAGCCTGTCAGGGTCCTCTGTCCATGGGATTATCCAGGTAACAAAACTGGAGTGGGTTGCCATTTTCTTCTCCAGAGGATCTTCCCCACCTAGGGATTGAACCCAGGTCTCCTGTGTTGCAGGCAGATTCTTTACCATCTGAGTTACAGGAAAGTCCAAGAACAAAGAAAGCTCCTTGGGCAGTGAGGCAGGCTTCCCAGAGAAGGTAACAGCTACTCGAGGCCTTAAACAATGAGGAGTCTATGAAAAGGAATACTGATGCCTTTTACTCTGTGTTCTTTATCCTGCCAACCAGGTGTCTCCCTTGTCCTCAGGAAAAAAGTTAATTAAAATCATGATTTGTAACAATGCTTTGATCTTGGGTGTCAAGAAATTCCACCCCCAAAACATGTACCCCAATGTTCACTGCAGCGCTGTTTACAATAGCCAATACACGGAAGCAACCTAAAGAATAAAGATGTGGTATATATACACAATGGAGTATTACTCAGTCATCAAAAAGCATGAAATAATGTCATGTGCAGCAACATGGATGGACCTGGAAATTGTCATAGTGAGTGAAGTCAGTCAGAGAAGCAGAAACATATGATCTCTCTTATTTGTGGAATCAGAAAAGACATACAAATGAACTTATTTACAAAACAGAAAGAGACTTACAGAGAATGAACGTATGGTAGACAGGAGGGAAGGACGGAGGAAGAGATAGCTAGGGAGTTTGGGGTGTTCAGGTACACAATGTTATATTTAAAGTGGATAAGCTAAAATGACCTACTGCATAGCACAGGGAGCTCTGCTCCATGTTATGTGGCAGCCTGGATGGGCGGGGAGTCTGGGCGAGAATGGGTGCATGCGTATGTATGACTGAGGCTCTTGCTGTCCACCTGAGACTATCACAGCATTGTTCACTGGCTGTCGTCCAATACAAAATAAAGAAAATTAATCACAAACAATAAAAATAAAGAAATTCCATCTCCAGAAAGTCCCTGTTAAAATGTGAAGGAGGCTGGCTCATTAACTCATTTGCCAGACTTGTAGTAACTCTGTTATATCACACAATTGATACAAGGTTCAGTTGAGAAGATATTTGGGAAACCCCATTCTTTGTCAATTGTAAAATACAGATCCCAGCAGTCATGTATGGGTGTGAGAGCTGGACTATGAAGAAAGCTGAGTGCTGAAGAATTGATGCTTTTGAACTGTGGTGTTGGAGAAGACTCTTGAGAGTCCCTTGGACTGCAAGGAGATCCAACCAGTCCATTCTAAAAGAGATCAGTCCTGAGTAGTCATTGGATGGACTGATGCTGAAGCTGAAGCTCCAATACTTTGGCCACCTCATGCAAAGAACTGACTCATTGGAAAAGACCCCAATGCTGGGAAAGACCGAAGGCAGGAGGAGAAGGGGACGACAGAGGATGAGATGGTTGGATGGCATCACTGACTCGATGGACATGAATTTGAGTAAACCCTGGGAGTTGGTGATGGACAGGGAAGCCTGGCATGCTGCAGTCCAGGGATCGCAAAAAGTTGGACACGACTGAGTGACAGAGCTGAAAGTACACGGCAGTGTTAGATATCTGTGATACACCACTGTTGTTCTAGTAAAACCCTTCTTACTGTAATAAGGATTATTTTATCAGTTCTCTGGACTTTGGAAATATAACCTGGAATAAGTTGAGAAATACAAATAGATTTTAAATATTTTAATGTTCTCTCATAGTGGATACTTCCAAGAAGACTTATCAGGGAAAACTTTGTCTTAAGTTTTGTGCTTATGACAAGCTTGTGTCTCTCTTTTGTGCTACCAGAGAGAAAATAACAAATAGGCTAGAAATTAGATCTAGTTTAGAAATTACAACAACCTCCACCTGGGTTGGCCCGGGCTGGCTCAGCCATGCTCCCGTGTTTCGCACTGAGGCTTTACCCTTTGTATGTCTCCACCCACATGGCCCCTGCCACTCAAAAACTTTACCCCACAGCTGAGTGTAGACCCAGACCTAGGGTGCCGACAAATTGGGGGTTCCCAGACTATTTTTGAAGGATGACGTTTGATATTTCAGTTAGAATCAAAATTAAATATTAAGACAAAAACTCCATTGCATGATCTTAGTCTTCATTTAGGAACTAAGAATTGCTTTATTGTTCCCATGTTTAAGGCTCCCGAACGGTCTTCGATGCCTCACCTGGGAGTTTCAAAGCGCCTTCAGTTTCCCGCGGTCCTAAACGCCCGGAGTGGCCGGGGACGCTGTAGACCGAGGGCAGGGTGGACGGCGCGTTCTCTGAGCATCTCCTGTGCCCTGAGGGCTACACGTGGGGCTGGACCGACAGGAAAGGATATTTGCAAACCCGAGGCCGCTCCTGGGCCTGGGCACCGCATCCAGGAGCTTCTTGCCCGTTAGGCCTCTCCCGTCCTCAAATAAACGTCCCACATTTAAAACGGGCCCAGCCTTCAGCCCTCCCATCTTCCCCACACCAGGCGCAGGACCTACCCAGGGGTACCCAGAGTGTTTAAAGACCTCCTTTCCTACCTTTCTCCTGGTCCAAAGTCACTCCCGCCGAGATCCGGGGAAACGGCGCATCAGCCTAGCCTCGTATCGCCTAAATAAAGGGCCCACGCGCAGGTGAGCGAGTTCCGCCCCTCAGACGCACCTGCGCAGAGCGGGCAGGGGGGTGGGGTTTGATGCTGGGATGGAGACGTCCTGAAAAGCACACACTGGCCCATAGTTCAAAGCAGGGGTTCTCCCTTTACGTTTCTAAACTCATTGCAACGTTTCTTAAAACCCCCACTTTCCTCGGGAGTTTCCCCCTGTCCCCTGCTTTTTTGCACCCACAACTGCTCCTCACCTTTTTTGGCACAATTCTCCCAATTCCGGCCGTAACTCATGCCTCTCTCCTTGCGTGTGTGCTCAGTCGTGTCTCACATTTTGCAACCCCATGGACTGTAGCCCATCAGGCTCCTCTGTCCTTGGGAGTCTCCAGGCAAGAATACTGAAGTGGGTTGCCATTTCCTCTTTCAGGGGGGCTTCCTAACTTAGTCATTGAACCTATATCTCATATATTCTGCGTTGGCTGGCGGGTTCTTTACCACTAAGGTCACTTCCATTTGGTCTGTTATTTAAGTACAATATATCTTTATTAATGGGGCTTCCGTTGTGGCTCCTGCAGATAAAGAGTCTGCCTGCAGTGCGGGAGACCTGGGTTCGATCCCTGGGTCAGGAAAATCCCCTGGAGAAGGAAATGGTAACCCACTCCAGTATTCTTGCCTGGAAATTCCCCTGGATGGAGGAGCCTAGTGGGCTACAGACCATGGGGTTGCAAAGAGTCGGACTCGACTGAGCAACTTCACTTTCACATCTTTATTATCTATCTGGATGATCTGTCCACAGATGTTAGTGGGAGGTTAAAGTCTGCACTATTACTGTGTTACTGTCAGCTTCTCCTTTTATGTCTCTTCATATCTGCCGATAAGCTGAGGTGCTCCTGTGCTGGGTGCATGTATACTTGCAATTGTTATATCTTCTTCTTGGATGGACCCCTGGATCATTATGTAGTGTCCACAGCTCTCCAGCTCTCCTGAATGCCAGACCGCTTGCCTTCAAAGCCAGACATTCTGCAGGCTCATCTTCTTGGTGTAGGATTCCCAGCCGATGTGGGACTCAGACCCCTCGACCCTTTGGAGGAAGCTGTGCAATTCTGATTGTCACCGAGTTTGTGGGAAGCCTACCTGAATATGTGGGTTTTGACTACACAGCATCTCTGCCCCCTCCTACTTGTCTTGTTGTGGTTCCTTCTTTATATCTTCAGTTGTAGGAGATCTCTTCTGCTAGTCTTTAGGTCATGCTCATCAACACGCCAGGCCTCCCTGTCCATTACCAACTCCTGGAATTTACTCAAGCTCATGTCCATCAAGTCAGTGATGCCATCCAACCATCTCATCCTCTGTCATCCCCTTCTCCACCTTCAATCTTTCCCAGCGTCAGTGTCTTTTCAAATGAGTCAGCTCTTCACATCAGGTGGCCAAAGTATTGGAGCTTCAGCTTCAACATCAGTCCTTCCAATAACTATTCAGGACTGATTTCCTTTAGGATGGACTGGTTGGATCTCCTTGCAGTCCAAGGGACTCTCAAGAGTTTTCTCCAACACCACAGTTCAAAAGCATCAATTCTTTGGTGCTCAGCTTTCTTTATATTCCAACTCTCAAATTACAGTATAGAAGGGTATTATTATATGTTCTTCAGAAAGATACACAAGCTAAAGGCTATTTTAACTATTTAGGTGGCCTCTCTTGGTTCAATGGATGGGTAAATGTGAAATTTTTATTAAGCATATTTTCTTTCTTTACATATTTTTTGTCCATTAATGAAGTGTTAACAGTAAAGATTATAGTGTATTTTCAGATTTTTACTGAATAATATACAAAGCAACTGACATTTGGTTTATTCTAACAATTGTTCCACACATTTCTTTAATGACTTTGAAAGTGTTGGCATAATAGAAAAGAATTTAGAAGTCATCTAAAGCTTAAAGCTTATTTATGCTTAATTATTTAATAGAATCCTTGCCATAATTGATCCTTGGCACATTGTAAAGGGTGTTCTCATTTTTTGTTTTTTATGTTCTCATTTTTGGATATCATTAATACTTGATAATACTTGACCACACAGTCAGCAACATCAGAATTTCATCCTACTTAGTTGCATCTTTGTAATTTGTCTTGGGTGCCCTTGACTGCAGGATGAACATTTTTTGCTAACCTTTCCCCTCCTGCCACATTTTAAATGTCACCAAGCCAATATTTATATAATTGGCTTCTCCCTTTCCACCCTTTTCTGTCCATTATACCTCCCTCCTCCCCCATATGAGCACATTTCCTTTGGAGCCCTGAGGCTCTTCTGTCCTGGACAGCAAAACAGTCTCCTTTCAGAAATCTCTGTTATGTTCTCTGCAATCTTCTCTTCCACCACCATTTTTTCTCCCAGGTAAGATTTCAGATGCTATGTCTGATGTCAGTTAATTATGCAAGATATTTGGTGTTGTTTTTTTTTTTTCATTAAATGAGCAAAGTGAATAATTCTGTTTAGAATGAATGTGAAGAAGTGTTATTACATGTACTGGATTTAAAGTCATATTCATATGTTCCAGATACATTTGAATGATTCAGAAAACATGCACCGTGAGCAGCCTCACTGGGCCTGGGAGGGTGCCGACAGCCTTGGCCTCGTGCGCTGCAGTCCATGAGGTCACCAGGAGTCGGACGCAACTCAGCAACAACAACAACCAAAACCTTGGAGGTCTAGACATCCATGAAACTGTCAATGAAAGAATGACGTGGGTTAGGGGAAGAGGAGGAAGAAACCCTCCAGGGAACATCAAATTTATATATTTAACTTCACTGAATCAGTACTTAGAAGGTGAGAGTTGTGGAATTTACTGGCGATCCAGGAATCACCAGCTAATCCAGTTTGCCTCCTTATTTTCAGTGGAAGAAGAAACAAGAAAATAATCAAGGAATGGATTTTAAGCTCAAAACAGAGGAATTGAGTTGAAAAGTCCTTAGTACCAAGGAAGAAAAAAGTCAGACATGTCCCCTCACAGGTTACAAAAGGCGATTCTGCTGATATAGGAGAAAGTTAACTGGGACCCAGCAGTCTGGGGTAGAAATAGCCACCTCTTCCTAGGATGCTTACGCTGCTATGGCAGCTTCTTGCTAGACAGTCTTGCCAGTCACACGACTATACAGGCCGTCAGAGGCAAGTGTGTGAGTTTGTCTCGGAGCATCCTGGTCAGCCAGGCTCTCGCCCCTGTGTCCTGAGGCTTGGCTTTTGGGGCACGAGGAGCGCGATGCTAGAGCTCTTGGACGGAGCTGTGACATGTGCTTGGGATAAGGGGTTCTGGAACAGAGCAGAGGACCGTGAAGACAGCAGAAGGTGGCAGCAGGAGGGTCTCACCCCCCAGTGAACTGAGCACGGTGGGACTTGCTGAGCGTGGCAGCAGCTGGGTCGCTCTGTCCTTGCTGCGGAGGATGTGGAGTGGCAGGGTCCCCCGTGAGCTCCGGGTCGGGCTGAGGGGACAGTGCTGCTGCCCAGGGACATTGAGGGGCCACCATGCACGTCCCACCACCTCCTCCAGCAGCGGCCTCTGGGGGTTGGGGCTGCCCTGCAGAAGGGGCTGCAGCCCGTACACCACTCCTGACCAAGAGGAGACACCTGGGAGGGCGGCACAGCCTGGGGAACCACGTGGACCCCAGCCCCCTCTACCCTCCAACACAACATCCTCCAGGGAGACAGGGGTGCTGCCGTTTATCTCGGCCTAAGAGGGGAGACTCCAGATGACTGATCTGTATTTCTCCTTAAGATGGGAAAAAGCAGCTTTGCACCTAGAACTAGGTAGGGATTGGAGTTGCAGAGGTTCTCCATAGGGCTTGGAGTTGATGAATCTTTTCCTAATAAACACCAGGAGAATATGGCCCAGAAAAGTAAAGTACCCTCCAACTGTGAGGGTAGTCCCTGAGAAATCTAGTGAGAAGCAGAAGTTACAACACACAGTTGGATTAAACACAGTTGGTCGGAAAGTTCATACTTATATCCAGGGCTGCACCTCTTTAGTTATTGCTTTAAATAGTTAATGATCACAAATACTTTTTTTTTTTTTAAGAAGAAGTGCTATTTCCAGAGAGAAATGACTGGCTGGCTGATGTCTTATCAACACTTGGCCATCCTCCCACACCTCCTGACTGGTGTCTGACAGCAGCAAAGAGAAATTATTATGGTCTTAGGGAGCAAATAAACTGACTTTAGAAGAGTTTTGTATATCTAACTTGTAACAGTGATGGAAAATCCCACAGCATCCCAATAATCTGTTTTTACTTTTCTATGTAATTGATTCAAGAATGTAAAGTCCGTTCAGTCTCTTGTCTGCAATAGTTTTCATGCAAGGTGACTGTTTTTGATCAGATTTATTCCTAAACACAGATTTATTCCTATCGGGATCTAGCTTGAATTTTGACCTAAAGATTGATCTACCATCTTGAAACATTTTCCACCTAGTTTTAGCATCTCTAATTTTAATTTCTGGGTCAAAGGACACACAAAAAAATATCCTCTGAGAATAATCCTCTTTAAAACAATAGCTCTCATTAAAACAAACTGAGAATATTTATTATATAGGTTTTAAGATGAATTGGAGAAGGCAATGGCACCCCACTCCAGTACTCTTGCCTGGAAAATCCCAAGGACGGAGGAGCCTGGTGGGCTGCAGTCCATGGGGTCGCTAAGAGTTGGACACGACTGAGCGACTTCACTTTCACTTTTCACTTTCATGCATTGGAGAGGGAAGTGGCAACCCACTCCAGTGTTCTTGCCTGGAGAATCCCAGGGATGGGGGAGCCTGGTGGGCTGCCGTCTCCGGGGTTGCACAGAGTCGGACACGACTGACGCGACAGCAGCAGCAGTAGCGGCAGCAAGACGAGCTACGCGTGGCAACAGTGTGTTCATTTTTACAGCCCTTCTGGGTCTTCATCTGAGACCAGATGACCTGAGATGAGACAGTCATCTCGCTGGACTGGGCTTCCCAGGTGGCGCTAGTGGTAAAGAACCTGCCTGCCAATGCAGGAGACATAAGCGACGTGGATTCCATCCCTGTGTCGGGAAGACCCCCCAGAGGAGGGCATGGCAACCCACTCCAGGATTCTTGCCTGGAGAATCCCACAGACAGACAGACAGACAGTCCACGGGGCTGCAAAGAGCTGGACTCAACTGAAGCAACCAAGCACACATACTCGCGTCTCTGAAGTAGTAACCCTTGAGGGCGGGTGTGAGATCTACTGAAATGCATTCAGTAGGCCAACACACTGTTCACGTAAGTTATGAAACTCCATTTAATCCAAATAAATGTAATTTTATCACATGGATGTGTTTGGCTAGTTTCTTCAAGAGAAAGGGACTGGAATTAATTTGTATTTCATTTCAAATGATTTAAAGTGCCTTTCACCAATTCAGATGACAATATCATATTTTACTTTCTAATTGAAAACAATATTGTCTTTATTTTTTTCTTTTCCCCATGACAAGGCCTCCTGTTCTACCAAATGCTAAATAAGTTGACATAATTGGAATCTCCTCTAATCAGTGATTCTGGTCATTAATTGCTTCAGATACTTAATTATTAAATTGATCATCCTTATCCCTCTTCAGTTCAGAACATTTAAGTCCTATTACTGCAGATTCAGTAATTGAACTGAATGAGCCATCAGCAGTGAAGGGGTATCGAACTGAAATCCATGTTCAGTTCAGATCTCCAGGCAAGAGGACTTTTTGACTTCTGTCAGTCAGAGAATTAAATAACAACACATTCTAAAGTAGCAAAGACTTTTAGAAAAACCTGAGTTTGAGTTAACATGGAGACCTCTATATCCTGGATCTCAGAGACTTAATCATTTTGGGAACCTTATGAAAGAAACCTTAAGAGTTAGATGTAGTCAAACTTTTTCATGTGACAAAGTATTTTCAAATTAAACCTCCTCTTGGTGGTTAGCATTTAGTTATTGACCTTTGTGCAAAATTAAGCACCCCCAAATTATTCAAATGAAGAGTAATTTTTTGGTTTTGCTTTTTGGAAATAGGACTGGCAAAATAAACTTCCCGAATGATCGCTGGGAAGCTCACCTGGCAGGCACCTGTGGATACCTGGCCTGATGGTGAAAGGCTTTCACTGTTGACCGGGTCCCTGGATGAGCTGACCTATGACACCTCCAAATCCATGACTTGAGGGGCTGAGTCACAACAGGCTTTGGGAGCACCTATGCTTTCGGGACTTTTACCAACATGTATACCTGTTTCCATTTGGTGTTTGCTTTATTTCAGCCTGAATAAACTTCAGTTTTGGGGCCTGGAGCTCCAAACCATGAACCCCTCTGAGAGGTGCCTCTTAGAACTGGAAGAGGTGGATTTGAGAGCAGTTTTCAAGAAGTTGTCACCCAGCACGTCAGGAGCCCCTGCGGTTGGTTCCTGAAGTGGCTGTCCCCAGGCAGGACGACCAGAGAGATTTGACAGATGTTCTCAGGTTCCTGGAAGCCCGTAAAGCGAAGCCTGGGCAGCAGGTCACGGAAGCATGGGCTTAAACTGCAAGCACGCATTGTTGGCGTTGCCTTCCAGTGTGGTGCACGGCAATAAAAGCTGCACTTTTGCTGCGAGTGAGTTGAACTGTGAAAGGTCATATTCACTCCAGAATTAAGGAAAGTTTCATGCTTTGAATCATACCCCTGTCGAGCATAAAACCAGGTAAAACTGGCTAGCTAATTATCATCAAAAGGATGATTTAAACCAAGACATGAGGGTCAGTCTTTCTGGATGGTGATGATCATGGGTGATTGTGATTCCTTAAGAAAAGAAGTTTAGGGATAATCCTAAAAGACTGGGTTTAAAAAAGTCATCACTGCAAAGCAAACCTTTATTTTTTTTCCATTCTTATCATCAGTTGTTTGGGGGACCGAGGCTTTTGATTTATTTTCTGACAATTTTATTGAGAACATACAGGTCGTCTGTCCAGTTCGTGTCAATCTTACAGACGAAGTGATTTCTCCAGCTGGATGGGGCTGCCATCTCAGGGGCGATTCAGAGACATGACAACATGAAAAGGTAATCTTTCTTTGCACAAAATCTGCTTATTTTAGAAATACCTCATGAGATGGGTGGGAAGGGGATTGGGGGGGGGCAGTTATCCCTGGGGTTGGTTTGGCAGATAGAGTAGGAGATGGGAGAAAACGGCACCCGGCTTGTCCCCTTGACACTCTGCCTTATCTGAATGATTGTGGGAGATGCCACACCTGCTGTGCTCACTTGCAGTTAGTGTTTTCATGAGTACTTACTACAGTACACCTGTGAGTCAGAGGGACGAGTACTGTTTTTCAGGCTAAATTCATGTCACCTGGATGGGGCAGACTAGAAACTTAAAACCTATCAATATGTTTTTTGGTCTCCAAAGGCTCTTACGGTAAGGATAAAAGTTCCTCTTTCAAAGAGCTGTCTTAAGGTTTCAATGAGACGTGATGCACAGAATGTAGCTAACTGGAGTCCTGGTCCTTACCAAGAGCTCCCTCCCCCGACAAAGGATCCCTCATTATCATTGTAATAATGGAAATGCTCATTACCCTAACGCCTTTCAGTTCTACCTCTAGGTATTGGGACAATTACTCTTCCATGACTGCAGCTGATACTGGTCGGTAATGATAATTATGGTACCCAGGGCTAGACTCTAGGACCACACCGTCCTCTCTCAGATGCCGGCCTATTAAGCAGTGGTCACTTAGGAAGTGAACCAGGGCAGGCGCCACGGCCGGTTTAAGTTATGGTTGCTTGTCATTTCTTGCTTCCCTTTGCACTGTGCCTCTGGGAGCAGCGTGAGAGGCCTGTTGCAGGAGCCTTCCTGTCCCTCCTCATAAACACGCCCCAGATGTGGCCCTGGCTACCCGGTCAGGGTTCGCCCGGGGCAGGAAGCGGGAGGGCTGTGTCCACTCTGCACCCAGGCCCCCAGGGCTGCTGGCTGTGCTGGGCAGACGGGCACCCTCAGCCAGTCCCGGGGCTGGGATCCAATGGAGCCTCATCGCATCTCCCACTCTGAGGGGACTCAGCATCCGTGTGTCATCCTTTGTTAATATTGGACTAATGACTGTCGCTCTGCAGATGAATACTAAACGGCTCACCTGTTCCCTGGGCGGTAGTTTCAGAAGCACAGGAGTCCCGCCTCCTGCCATGTTCCTTGGTTTGTCTTGTTGGTGTGGACAGGTGTGTCTCAGTCATCCACCACTGTGTAGCAAATCAGCCTGAAACTTAATGACTTCAAACAATGACTTGTGATTTCTCTTTGGTTCTGTGGCTTGATGGGGTTGCTCTGCTGGTCTCACAGGGTCACCGTGTGGCTGCATCCAGCAGCAGGGTGGCTGGGAGCCTGGCAGAACCGAGCCTCTGTTTCCAGGTGGCATGTTCACTCCAGATTTCACAGCATGGAAGTCTCAGTACCACCATCTAAAAGAAGGGAAACAAAAAACCCTTGCAAACCTCTTGAACCTAGAATCATTTCCACGAGACCTCAGATGCTGTTGGTCAAAGAAAACCAAAAGGCCAGCCCTGACCCAAGGGATGGCAAGCAGACCCATCTCTTGAGGGGAGCAGTGGCAATGTTATAATGCAAACAAGCTCAACAGGAATTGTCTCCACCATTACTGAAATGAAACAAACACAAATTGCAAAAGTACACGTGATGTGAAAGTTGCATCTTTTGCAAATATCTTCTCTCATTCCATGTTTTTTTTTTTAATTTTGTTTATGGTTTGCTTTGCTGTGCAAAAGCTTTTAGGTTTAATTATGTCCATTTGCTTATTTTTGTTTTTATTTTGATTAAGCTAGGACATGGATCCCAAAAAATATTGCTATGATTTATATCAAAGAGAGTTTTCTGTATGTTTTCCTCTAAGAGTTTATAGTGTACAGCCTTACATTAGGTCTTTAATCCATTTTGAGCTTATCTTTTTGTATAGTGTTACAGGATGTTCTAATTTTATTCTTTTACATGTAGCTGTCCAGTTTTCCTGGCACCACTATGGACTGTCTTTTCTCTACTGTATATCCTTGCCTTCTTTGTTGTAGATTAATTGACCATAGCTGCGTGGGTTTATTTCTGGGCTTTCTAGTCTGTTGCATTGATTTCTGTTTCTGTTTTTGTGGCAGCACCATACTGTTTTGATGCCTGTAGCTTTGTAGTATAGTCTGAAGTCAGGGAGTGTGATTGCTCCACCTGTTATTCTTTCTCAAGATTGTTTTGACTATTCAGGGTTTTTTTTGTTTCCATACAAAATTTAAAATTATTTGTTCTAGTTCTGGGATTAATTTACAAAAGAAAACAAATTTTAAAATTATTTGTTCTAGTTCTGGGATTAATTTACAAAAGAAAACAAACTTTAAAATTATTTGTTCTAGTTCTGGGATTAATTTACAAAATAAAAAATTGCTCATACAATTAAAAAAAAAAAAACAAGCAGCCCAATTAAAAAAGTGGACAGAAGACCTAAATAGACATTCCTCCAAAGAAGACACACAGATGGTCCACAGGCACATGCTCAATGTTGCTAATCATTAGAGAGATGCAAACTAAAATGACAATGAGGTATCACTTCACATCAGTCAGAATGACCATCATTACAAAGTTTACAGATGCAAATCCTGGATAGGGTGTGGAACAAAGGGAGCCCTCATACAGTGTTGGTAGGACTGTAAATTGGTGTCTTGCTGTGGAGAACAGTATAGAGGTTAATTCAAAAGCTAAAAATAGAGTTGCCATATGATCCAGAAATCCCACTCCTGGGCATATATCTGGAGAAAACTCTAATTCAAAAAGATACATGCACTCCAATATTCATTACAGCACTATTTACAATAACCAAGACATGGAAGCAGCCTAAATGTCCATGACAGATGAAGGTATAAAGAAAATATGCTGCATATATATAATGAAATACTACTCAGCTATAAAAACAAGGAAATAATACCATTTTCAGCAACATGGATGGACCTAGAAATCATCACACTAAGTGAAGTCAGGCAGAGAAAGGGCAACATCATATGACGTCGCTTATGTGTGGACTCTTAAAAACAATCATACAAATTAACTTATTTACAAAACAGAAATAGACCCACCTGCATAGAAACCAAATCTGTGGTTACCAAAGGAGATAGAGCTGGGGGAAAGATAAACTAGGAGACTGGGATTAACATATACACACTATTATATATAGAATAAACAATAGGACATATTGTATAGCACTGGGAACTATATTTAATCTTATAATAACCCATAGTGGATAAGAATCTGAAAACTATATATATATATATATATATATATATATAGTGGCTCAGCAGTTAAGAAATCTGCCTGCTAATGCAGGAGATGTGGGTTTGATCCCTGGGTCTTGGAGAAGGAAATGGCAACCCACTCCAGTATTCTTGTCTGGAAAATCCCATGGACAGAAGAGCCTGGTGGGCTATAGTCCGTGGGGTCACAAAAGAGTCAGACATGACTTAGTGACTAAACAACAGCAATATATATATATGTACACACATGCATATATATATATATGATGTATGTATGTATACATAATATCTGAATCACTTTGCTGTATACCTGAAACAACATTGTAAATTAACTATGCTTCTATTAAAAAAGATAAATTAAATAAAAAGTTGCACCAATATTGGTGATGCAAATGCTAGACTTTTCTACTTAAGATGGGGTTTTGCTGGTGTATGACAGAAATCAAACCAATATTATACAGCAATTATCCTTCAATTAAAAATAAATAAATTTTTTAAAAACATAAAAAGGCAAAAAAAAATGATGCGATATATCTTGTTAAAGAGAGTTCAGTACAGATACTCTACAGGGCTAACATGGCAGCATTCTCACATAAGACCCTGTATGTGCAGCTTGTTCAAAGATGCAGATCTGACTTGCTGGGCTGGTCAGCAAGTAACTTCCTGTGTGTCTGGTGCATCCACATGGAATTCTTTATTCATTCCTGCATGCTTACATTCACATATATGTATATATATGAGAGCATATTCCAATGGAAAGCCCTGAACTAGGCTCTGGAAGAGAGTGAACAGCCAGATTACTTAGACGTCTTTTCCAAACTTGAAATATTACCATCAATGGTCACCATTTTCTTCTTACCTGTCCAACTTCTCCTCTGTGGTTTTTTTCAGTTTGTAGTTTTTTAAAGTGAAAGTGAAAGTTGCTCTGTCGCGTCTGACTCCTTGCGACGCTATGGACTGTAGCCCGCCAGCCTCCTCTGTCCAAGGGATCCTCCAGGCAGGAATACTGGAGTGAGCAGTCATCCCGTTTTCCAGGGGATCTTCCCTACCCAGGGATCAAACCCAGGTGTCCTGCATTGTAGGCGGATTCTTTACCATTTGAGCCACCAGGGAAGCCTGTAGCACTTCAAAGTCAGCTACACTTTTTCCTTTAGGCAAGAGCTCTTTCTGTCCTTCCCACGTAAGCCTCTGTTGAGAAGTTGTAACTCTGATGGCATGTAAACATAGAGAGAATATCTTCTGGAAAACTCCAAATGCAGATACCCAGAGACACCATTTTCTTGGACAAACACTTAAAACAATATTAAAAACAGAGGGAAAGCCAAAGATTAAGACATTAATAGCTACAGAGCTGTGACAGTTTAGTAGCTGGGACGTCCAATGACAACTCACATAAATCTTGGGCACTTCGGGATTTTGCTGGTGGCAGGTACAGACAATACTCTTTCAGTATTTGTTCACTTATGCAGAAAATATTGTGATTTTATTGTATGCCAGGCCTGTTCTAGGTGAGAGATTTTTCAGTGAAATAAAAAAGAGAGCAAAGTTCTTGTCCCACGTCCTCAGAGACCATGTGACTTGTCAAGGAAGGATAAATGGTACGGAAAAAACAAAGCAGAAGCCGGGAATATGAGGGGAAGATAGCGAAGAGACAGAAATGGGCTGAAACAGTAGGATGAGAGGGAAGTCAAGGTGGGAAGCTGTCCCACTGGGTTGCGAGGGTTTCGAGAAAGGAGTGACAGTCATTTCAGAGGTGGTGAAGTCTGAGGATGGGCGGTTGTGTTTGACAATGTGGTCACTGGTGACCCTGATATGAGCTCATCTATGGGATGGGGCAGGGAAAAGCCAGCTCAGTTTGATTTCAAAGGAATGGGAAGAGAGGAAGGAGAGGAAGAGAATATTAAACCCTTTTATGGGTGTGTTGCTGAAAGGTGGACTAAGGAATGGCATGGTAATTAGAGGGAGATGGGGCCACAGCGGGTAATTCTATATGATAGAAATATGGCAACACGTTTGGTGCTGTTGGAGAGGATCTGGCACAGGGGGAAAGTTGATGGAGCTCAAGCGGGAGGGCAGTGATGGCCTTGAACCTCTGGGGAGCATGGCTTGCTACCAAACATACATAAGAAGTCATGTTATCAATTTCTTGAGCATATATCCAAATATATAAGCATATATTTAAAATTTGTATTTATATGCTACTGTATTTCTTTTACATTATACAAAAGATTTTATTTTTTTATTTAATTGGAGGATAATCGCTTTACAATGTTGCATTGGTTTCTGCCATACATCAACATGACTCGGTTATAGGTATGTCTCCTCCCTCTTGAACCTCCCTCCTCCCCCCGCAACCCCGTTCCACCCCTCTAGGTTGAGTTCCTGCATCATACAGGAAGTTTCTGCTGGCTATCTATTTCGCATATGGTAATGTATATGTTTTAATGCTACTCTCACAATTCGTAGCAATTCACCCTCTCCTTCCCCTGTTGTGTCCATAAGTCTCTTCTCTATGTCTGAGCCTCTATTCCTGCCCTGTAAATAGGTTCATCAGTACCATTTTTCTAGATTCTGTGTATATGCATTAATATATGATACTTGTTTCTTTTTGACTTACTTCAATCTGTAAGGCTTTAGGTGCATCCACCTCACTAGAACTGACTCAAATTCATTCCTTTTTGTGGCTGAGTAATATTCCATTGTATATACGTATCACAGCTTCTTTATCCATCGTGTGTCAGTGGACATCGAGGTTGCTTCCATGTCCTGGCTCTCGTAGCTAGTGCTGCAATGAACAGTGGGGTACATGGTCTTTTCAATTATGGTTTCCTCAGGGTATATGCCCAGTAGTGGGATTATGGTAGTTTTATTCCTAGTTTTTAAAGAAATCTCCATACCGTCTGTATCAATTTACATTTCCACCAACAGGGCAAGAGAGGTCCCTTTTCTCCACATCCTGTCTAGCATATATACATTTCACAACATGTAAAATTCTAATTAAATCTTCAGAGGAAAAAAATACATAAATATAAGGCTATTTTCTCTCCATACCCCACAGTCTTATGCACATGCTTCTTTTTTAAATGTTCTTAAATTCATTTCATGTATTTATATACCTTACTTGTAGATTTCTATTCCATTTTGTTCCACACAGTTATTTTAAAACTACTTAATCTAATTTCATTCTCACTGACATTTCCCCCATACATTCTCAAGTTTATTTTAAAATGTAGCTTTCTACATTATGCACACAAACATACCACCTACGCTCCTTGAAGTGTGTGTACTGTACTTGAAGGTTCTTACCTTCAGACAAGGTCACGTCTGACACTGATTTATCAAAAAGCAGTTGAAAGGAAAGAGCTTGGTCTTTTAGGTCAGAGAATCCCAGTGTTCCTTTTATCTTGCTTTTCTGTCTCAGGAAGTGTTTTGACCTTAAGCAGCACCTTATAAAGAGCAAAGACTTTAAATGTAACGCTAGAGGTGAGTCGGTTCAAAGGTTCTTCAAATGCTCCTGGAGGTTACCTTTGTTACATGTAATGTCACATAAGCAAAAAATACTCACAAAGAGGAACAGCCACATTTCAATTTTTATTTGTGGACATTGGGTTGCTTTTTAAACACAGGTTATTCCCATGACTTTCTCAAATCCATTGCTGAAGGACAAACCACAGGCATCTTTGCATTGGTACAAACTAAAACCTTTCACCACCTGATAGGAAGAGTGAGGAATGTACCTACTTTTTCTGTAGTTTCTGTGTGAAATGATGCAGTTTCCAGTGAATGGGCAAACTAAAAACACGTCCCCAGGTTGCAAAGAGTAAAGATTGTAGACATCAGGCACTGGAGCTTTTCCCAGAAGACACGTCCTTTGACAGGCATTTTTGCTAAATTATGAGGCTGAAACTATTGGCACAAGAGACATCATTCTGTGATTGGCTAATGTAATACAACAAAACAATGATTTCAACTTGAACCACTATGAACATCCGTACGGTGGTCAAGGGAGTTCTTCCTTCAGTTTCAACGTGGTCCTGGTCGTGAATTGATGTTTCCAGGTACGTCAGAACACTCAGGGGCAAGCATCTCGTTCACAGTGCATGGGTCTCCTCCTCCAGAGGCAGGGTGGTCCTAGATCAGCCTCTCCGCTGCAGGGGCACCCATCACGCTCCACATCTCCACACGAGAGCTGTCCTTCTCCTGACGGCTTGGGCTGTAGGAGCCCTGGGTTGCCCTTTTGTTGGAGGCGAGAACAGAAACCACCACTGCCAGAAAGAGGATCAGCAACAAAGCTAAGGTCACTGAGCCGATGGCGGTGAAGATGTCCGACAGCAAGTCATCTGCCAACTGTGAGGATGGAGATAATTGTGATGTGAGTTACAGAGCAAAGGAGAATGGCCAGGACAAGCAACTACTCTGGAATGAAAGTCAAGCAGAGCACAGGTGCCACCGTGCCCGAGAAAGACTAGACATGGAGGGACGTTCAGGGGTTCTTATTCCCGGATCATGAGAATGGGACCATGTCTCTAGTGTTTAAGGTCTGGAGTCAGGAAGTGAGGCACAACATCTACTGAGTTTACCGTGTGTCTTAGTCTCAGTGACTGAGATCATTCATCTGACATCAAGGCCAAAGGATGAACCCACACATGGCCATGCATGCTCAGTCACTCGGTCGTGTCTGACTCTTTGCTACCTCATGGACTATAGCCCGCCAGACTCCTCTGACCATGGGATTTCCCAGGCAAGGAGACTGGAGTGGGTTGCCATTTCCTCCTCCAGATCTTCCTGACTCAGGGATCAAACCTGTGTCTCCTGGGTCTCCTGCGTTGCAGGCGGATTCTTTACCACTGCACCACCTGGGAAGCCCAACCCACATGTGTATTTGTAAAATAGTTTTCCAACTATAGGATCTGACTGTTTACAGTCTTTTGACTCCTGTGCAAGAAGTTCTGATTTTGCACTGAAAGAATGGTTGTTTTACAGCCTTTCTCAGGAAATGAAGCAAATTAAATCAGTTGGGCCTCATGGGAAAGATCCAAGACAAAGGATGGGCTGCAAGGCTCTGGTTTCCACACTCACCGCTTTGATTTGGATTCGATGTGACAACTGAACGATTGTGAACACACTCGTGCTCCATGTGGAGCCAGACCTCACGAAACAGGAAACTGGAGGAAGAGCCCCTCTTGAAGGAGCTGGGTCCAGGACTCTCGAGGGTGGGCCTTGGACAGAGGGGTGTCTCTGATGTTGACTGCAATGTGTTTGCCAAGCACTTTTTGTCATTGGGTAAAAGACACTGATTGGGTTGCACAGAAATATTAAAGACAAGACACAGTTGCTATTTGAATTTTTAACAGGCTTGCAAAGAAATATTTCTGTCAGGGTCAACAAAGCAGAAGTAGACCACCTTCTCATTCAGCTTTCCCTAGGACCCATCCCTTGTTACCTACCCAAGTTACTATTATAAATGTAATCTCTGTTACTCTAATATCCTAGGGAATTTTTAACACTTTGGCTTTCCTTTGTGTGTGTGTGTGTGTGTGTGTGTGTTTGTTGTTGTTTTTCACTGTGCTTTGGTTTAAATCATTATATGGTCAGTATATTCCTATGATACTGTATCTCTTCATAACACTGTCTTGTATTCACTATGTCTTATAGTCACTTGTTCAAATGTGGTTCATTAGTTTCTTCAGTCAACAATATTTATTGACTGTCTGCTATAAACATTGAACTGAGCT
The DNA here is from genome assembly GCF_019923935.1 of Bubalus bubalis. Taxonomy (NCBI): domain Eukaryota; kingdom Metazoa; phylum Chordata; class Mammalia; order Artiodactyla; family Bovidae; genus Bubalus; species Bubalus bubalis. The sequence continues at coordinate 4,573,053 of NC_059161.1, forward strand.
AGGAAATAAAAATCAAAAGTAAGCCAAAGTTTGATATCTGGAGCTGAGATTGTGGACGTGGGCAAATGGAGGACGGACACACACACACAGAGATAATCATCATATCTTAAACACGTGTTACGGTAACGTCATACATGATCTACACAGGGTGTAGGTAGAGTAATAGTGGAGGGATGCATGTGATGACCTTTTGAAGGATAAATGAGCGTTCAAATATTTCAAGCAGGAAATTCTACTTGGATGAAACAATTTGAAATAAAAAGGGCAGGAGTATACAAAAGTCCTTAAGAGTTTGGAGAAACAGGAAGAAATCTGACGTGACAAAGGTATTGTCCATGAATGTGTACATTTGAGCGGTAAAGGATTTAAAAAGTTGGTGAGAGATGGGACTCTAAAAGTAGGTGAATCTTAACCAGAAATCTGAAAGCCACACTAAAATTCAGTCTTGGTCCTGAGGTCAGTGAGAGCCTGTGAAGGTGTTTGAGTAAGAGCATAATATGATCAGATCTGTGTTTTATTAACTTGGCTCTGGTAACAGGGTGGAGGGTGATGGGCGTGAAGGTGGGGCCGGAGATAGAGGAAAGAGGAGTTTATTGTATTTGTCGAGATGAGATGATTTGGGTCTAAGTTTACCAGCGGAGTGAGACTCTTTCCAGGCAAGAATACTGGAGTGGGTTGCCATCCCCTTCTCCAGGGGATCTTCCCAACCCAGGGATCAAACCCAAGTTTCCTGCATTTCAGGCAAATTCTTTACCCTCTGAGCCACCAGGAAATCCCACATTCACTGGGAGAAGATACACAGGAGCCAAAACAGGAAGACTTTGGTTCAGGTTGGGGAAGGTGAGTGTCAATTTCCTGGACAATGTTCAGGTACACAGTGCTATTAGAGAGAAAGAAATAACTACTCCCTTCTCTCCACATTATTGTCTAAAATCCTGGGTCTCAGCAGCTTTCCCAGTTACTGGAGAAAAGCAAGTAGAGTTTCACTGAAATCAGTTGCTCTTGAGAAAAATCATTCATCTCAACTCCTCTGGCCACCAGTGTGGCAGTGACATCCTTTATCAGTGACAATGACCGTGGACTACCAGGAAAGATGAAGAGAATTATAGACGTGGCCTTGAAAGCTCAAGAGTCTGGGACTCAGAAGGGCAGGTGGAGCCTCCAGTGTTCTCTGGGGACCTCTCGATTATGCAACACTCTCGTTCCTAGCTGCTGAATTCTCCTAATCTAGCCAGTAAGTGGCATGGTCTCTGGGAGTAAATGGCTCTTCTGCTGGTGACAGAGTTGGGAGCAGCCACACCCACACGGAGAAGGGAGAAATCACTGGGTTTGCCTGTTTTCTCAACTTTTCTGGCCTCGCCCCATTTGGCCTGAGAAAGACGGCATGGGGGAAGCTGATGCCACCCAGACCTTCTCACCCGCCGGCCTGCAGCCAGAGGGAGGGGGCATGGCAGGTGTAGGTGCTGAGCTCTCACTGGAACCCCAGTTCTGAAAGAACCAGAGGACTGGTCTGCTCCACTCATCTCGGGACCTGTGGGGAACCAAGGCTCTTCACAGAAGCTCTGGGCTCTCAGCAACATGGATAGTGCAAGGGCCAGCTCTGGGCTGGGAGCAGCCCCCAGCCCAGCCCACCGGCGATGTGCGGAGTGGGAAGGCTCAGCCTGTCCCTGCAGGGCCCTGCACTTGATCCAGCGCCCTGCGCCCCATCAGTGTGATCAGCACGTCCTTCCCCACTGGAGACTCAGGTTTATCACCTGCGACGCTGGATCCAAGTGTTGGCACCTAGGGACCAGGGTCAGGAGACACAATTGATGCAAAAGCCAAAAAGAGAGTCCCTGAGGAGGTGCTCAGCACATGAGAATGTGAACCGCAGTGAAGGCGTGGTGTGCCCCCTCCCTGACTTTACTTCACTCTGAAAGATGAACGGGAACTCCCTCGATGCCTCGGGGTGCGACCCAGGAGCTGACCTACATACCTAAGATTGCAATTCCGAGCTCCAGATAAAGTGGGGGCTGAAATGGCTGGCCTAACCTATCAGATAAGACTTGTCACTAAACTCTGGAGGGGAGCTGAGGGCGTCAGGGTTTGAAACCACTTCTGGGAGGCCCTTTGCTTTTGAATTCCCATGGTGGAAAGGCCTTATTAGCTCTGCTATTCTTTAGCTGGGCTTAAAATACACAGTCCTGGAATGGGTCCTTTGATAATGGAAACTGCTGGGATTCAGGAACTGACAAGGCCACCAAGTGCGGACCGTCCTGGAAAACAGCGGGAGTGCCAGGCCAGGCCTGTTTCGGTGGGTTGTGCTTCTAACGCTGCGCTTTTGAATAACCTTTCTCAGAAAGGACAGATTCCAAGGTAACTAAAACTTTCATGTAAAATTACTTTTTACATGGCTTACGCTGCAACCTGTACTGTTATGCTAACATCCTGTTTATGAAACGTACACCCTCTTTATGAAATGTATGAAATGTACATCTTTATATAAAATGTACATTTTATATGTGATCAAATTAAATGGTGACAAGCGAACTTCCTATCTGCAGAATAAAATAAATCAGTGTTTCATTTTTTTCCCCTGTAGAAGATTCGTTCTGAATCCCTGACTGGTTGTGGCTGAATGAGACCCAAGGAAGGGTGCACGCTGGCATTCTGAGAGAAACGGAACCGTTTGAACCGTCTCGCCTGGGGCTAGGCTGAAACACACTGGAAACATCAGAAGCTTTTTCCCTGAAATTCCCAAAGAGGAATTCTAACTGTGACTCTTCTGAGGGGAGGCTGCAAACAGAATGTGCTCGCTAAACAACCAGAAGTGGGTTTGAATCCGGTTTTGCCACTGTATCCTCCGCGTGTCTCTGCTGTCTGCCCGCCTGTGAAGCAGGGACGACAGTTGTGTGTCTGAGACTTGCTCCGTGGCATAGAAAACATCCAGGTGTGCAGAGCTTCTCCAAGGGCAGGCCCAGAAGGGAGCTCAGTCCCGTGGTCACCCGTTTCTCACTCCCCAGACTGAACCTTCCCGGCTGATCACCCAGGTCCTGCCTGGGTGTCGGATCACCCATCAGATGCCTCCCACTCTGGTGCCGTGTCAGGACGCAGTGCCCAGCCTAGGAGCTGGGGTGGTGGGGGGCGGGCGCTGCCCTGGAGCTGGCCAGGGCCCAAGCCGTCTGGCCAGCGGGGCCCACCGCCCCCTGGTTAGCTGAGTGCTGGACAGTTCATCTGACTCTGAAAACAGAGGATGAACTGGCTTGTCTGGAAAGGAAGAGCAACAAGACCCCTTCTGTCTTCAGCCCCAGAATCCGCCTGTCACAGTATTTAGGGCCAACACAGAAAACTGTGAAAACAACCAACACAGCGGACGGAGCTGGAAAAAACGGGACATTTTTGGAGACTTGACCTCCTATTTCCAGGAAAGGTGGTGAGGATGTAGAGCTTTGACCTGAAGTGAGGAAATTCTAGGTCTAAGGTTGGGGTTACCCACCTAGGTGCAAGTTCTTCTCAAGTACGTCTGTGGTTGAAAAAAAGTAGAAATAATGGGACTTAGAATTGGCTCCTGAGAAACACTAGGGTAGAGTGAACTCCCCAAATCCTTCTTAGAAATCAGTCTATATGTCAGTTGTGTGGAAATATGTGGAAACAGTTGAAAATGAAGAGTAAAAATGTTCAGATGTGCAGCTGCTTATGGGTCATATTCCAGCTTCCTTGTGTGAGTTTCTGAAATGTGTGTCTGTGTGCGTGTGTGTGTGTGTGTTACACAAGTACATAATGATACATCAGGTGCTATTATGACCGTTATTAATTAATGGGAAAAACACTTTAAGGATGTTATGTTTTTTACAAAGCCAGTTATAATATTTACCTTCCATCTATGTACCTAAAGTGAAACAATGAAATCTCTTTAATTCTCACAGTTCAAATTTAAAAAAAAAATGAAGAGAGACTGTAGTCCTTGTGAATTACTATTATAACAAATAGGTCTTCTGTTTGGTGGATTGTAAAACCCTCCCACACAGACCTGGGTCCTTGAACTATCTTTTATCAGTGAATTGCTAGAAACAGCCGTTTCCATAGTAATATTGAATATGTGCCAGAACCCTGTTTTTAAAATGCATATTGCTGCAGTGGCCAATTTTCAACCACAAACACACCGTCCACTTTACAGTTATAAGGGCGGGGGAACAGGGGAGCAAGGGGCCGAAAGAGGGCCTGGGCAGCGTCCAGCCCCAGGGAGTGGACCACCCAGCGGGGCTCCAGTCACCTCATAAAAGGCTCAGGACTGGGGAGGGTGGCGGCCACACGGCAGGGGGACCCCCTCCAGGCAGCCCCCGGCCACTGGCTCCAGCGGACTCTCAGAGGCACCTGAGCTGAAGCCCAAGGGCATCTTCTCCTTGGTGCCCCCATCTTTATCCGCTGCTTCTCCCAGAAAACACACAGGCTCTCTGAGGAATCAATAGTCTTTCAAACCAATTCTCACCAAGTAATTACAGTCCCTCACACCTCCACGGGGTGGGGCGGGGCGGCCTCTCGACAGCCTGGGACGGACACACAGAGCTACATGAGGGGGTTCAGGGCACCACCGCCCTGGGGGAGCTGCCCTGGGGAACTTCAGACGTGACTTCCACATCAGGCCCTGTTGAAGATGCTGGGATAGCTCCTGTGGAAGTTTGGTGTGGGTTCACGGCTGACAGGGGGCTTCCCAGATGGCGTTGGTGGTAAAGAACATGCCTGCTGAGGCAGGAGACAGAAGAGACGCAGGTTCAGTCCCTGGGTGGGGAAGATCCCCTTGGAGGAGGGCACAGCAACCCACTCCAGTATCCTTGTCTGGAGAATCCCATGGACAGAGGATCCTGGCTGGCTACAGTCCACAGGGTTGCAAAGAGTCGGACATGACTGAGCATCTATGCACAACACAGCACAGCTCATCCTTATGCTGAGCTGAGGGGTGCTACAGTGGTCCTAAAGGGACACAGTAATTCCTGCCTTCAGCAAACGGTCCTTGAACACATCCTCTGAGTGAGCCCAGCGGCACCTAGAGTTTGGTGGGGAGCCGGCAGGCCCCGCCCCATCCATCCAGGACTGGGTCTGGAATCCACCTGATGTTCCACAGGCTCATTCCGGTGAGGACGCCAGGTTTTCCGCAGAAGGACTGATGGAGCTAGGAGTCTGGAGACCTTTGCTTTCACATTTCTCTCTCCTTGAGCAGGTGGTCTCAGTGATATAATTGTTTTCCTTGGAACGCAAGGCCTAGTGAATAAAACTTCTCTCTCTCTTCGCCTCATACAAGAACCAAATCCCAGTGGCCCCAACTCGGGTTTCATGATGTTGTCGCAAACTTGCTGCGTGCAGATAACCGCAGCCCTTTCTCGGGTCGGGGAAAGGGGTCACCAGATGCTGTAGGCAAGGCAACGTCTAGCTGGTAGGTGGGGATCGTTGCTTCCTGTCACCTCCACTGGCCACCCTTGTTGACTGCTGCCAGCCTCATCTCTCCCTGGCACGTCGTGCCCCATGACACCTACCCAGGTCAGGGGTGTCTGTCCTCCAAGTGTGGAAGCTCCATCAAGGGGCAGCCCCATCCTTCTGCCTTCCATCACCTGGACTGGCCTGGGTCCCCCCAGGGACCCCATGGCGAGTGTCACTGGGCAGAAGGGTTTGCCCAGCACACAGAGCTTCCCTCCCGGGATTCCTGCAGGAGGACACCCTCAGGCTGCGTCCTGCGGAGGGCGAGGCGGCCGCTCTCTGACTCTGCTGAAGGGCAGGTGCACCTCGGAGGGGCTGCGGGCAGATCCGAGGGGGCAGATCGGGAACCGCATGGTCAAGGGGCGAAGGGGCCATGAAGACACTTGCTGACTCTTCCTTTCTGTGGAATCAACCACAAACAACTCATCTGCTTCCAGCTTCTCCTGTCCCTGGAGCCCATCAGGCGGAGCTACTAAGCCCAGGCACCACAACTACTGAGCTGTGCTCTGGAGTCCGTGTTCCATGACGAGAGCAGCCACTGCAATGAGACACCCTCACACTGCGAGGAAGAGTAGCCTCTGCTCCTTGCAACTGGAGGAAGCCCACGTGCAACAGCGAAGACCCAGCCCAGCCAAAAATAAATACATAAATGTTTTTTATAAACCTCTTTTTTTTTAATTTGCTTCCATTTCTTGGTCAAGGTCATCATCAGCTGCGGCCTCACTAGCACCTTGCTCTCTGGCAAAGTGACCTTCTTGACCAGCCCTTTTTTGAATAGGAACCTTCTCCCCGACCCCTTCTGCAGACCCCTCCTCTATTCAGAGCACCCTTGGGCTTGGCTGCCCTCTGCATTGCCCTTGAGGACCCTTCAGGGCCCCCCCTCCTGGGGTCTGTGTCTCTGTCAGCAGAGCCCGGGGCTTCAGCAGCGTTGAGAAGACCTGCAACCCCGCCTGCCCAGCATGACCTGCCCCATGCACTTGAACTTGCTGCCCTGATCACGAAGGGTTAGGCCCCTTCCACCCCCCACCCCCGCCCCCAGAACTGCAAGGATAGGAATCCTTTTCCTCTGGACCTTTCCAACAGGCAAAGTGCAGTGCTTTGCACAGACTGGCCGATCAATCATTCCCGACTCACCCACTTGAAGTGTTCATGGCTCTATTTAACGCATCGATTCCATCCTTTCCAGTGGTGGGAAGACTTCTTTACAGCCAGGAGCTCTGCTGGTGGGGACCTTCGTGCATGCAGCTGTTCGTGCACTCATTCACGCACTCCTGTGTGGTTACTGAATGCTTTCCCCATCGCAGGCGGTTCACTGGGTCCTGGACACATGGAACCCAAAGGTGCGGGCACCGTCTTGCTAGAGCTGACCGTGGAGTGATGGTACTGGGCAGGGGCGGCTACACAGACCACTGCAGTTCACGTGAGGGGGGCTCTGGTGGAGGCCAGCACCAAGGAAAGGGAAAAGGGGGAGAAACTGGACTTCCTGACATCTCCCAGTTTTCTTAAGGGGAGCTGACAGGAGAACAAGGTAAGGAAAGGCGCTGAAAGCAGAAGGAGAGATCCTTCGAGAGAGGGGGAGCAGGTGGCAGCCTCTCCAGCTTGCCTGGGAGGCTGGTGGGGAGCGTGCTTCTTGCTTCTGTAGAGCCCCACGTGAGAGAAGCAGCAGTCACGTGGCAGGAAGATGTCACCCAGCCTGGGCCTGGTACTCAACCCGAGTCTGCTCCAGGAAGCTTCTCTACCCTCCCTCAGCGAAGCAGAAGCCAGAATCTCAACAGCAATTTCTGTATATTCTCTGTGGGTTCTTTCCCAGCACGTCTGACCTACACCTCTTATCAGAATCACATCAGCCTCGCAAGCCAGGAGTCTTCTACTGACCAGGGTTTTGTAGGACCCAGAAGGACTTAAATTTCTTTCTACCCTTTCTTTTTTGCTATGGTGTATAGATTTTTAGAAGGTGACTGATAAGTATGCCAGTTGATTTTACACATCATTTCAAAAGCAAGAGAATATCCAGCAAACAAGTTAAAAGGGCCTGGAGACTTTTGAGATTAATTGATACTAAAATGACAACTAACATCTAAATGCAATGGACTGGATCCTGGATCAAAAGAAATAAATAAATCTAAAGGACAACTGGGGCCAATTAGAGAAATCTGAACATGGGTAGTATATGAGATGGTCAATTTCATGAACGCTTACTAGTATATGGGCTTCTCTGATGGCGCCGTGGTAAAGAATCCACCTGCCAATGCAGGAGACTCAAGAGATTCGGGTTCAACCCCTGTGTCAGGAAGATATGCTGGAGGAAGAAATGGCAACCCACTCCAGTGTTCTTGCCTAAAAAGTTTCATGGACTGAGGAGCCTGGCGGGCTACAGCCCATGGGGTCGCAAAGAGCCAGACACGACTGAGCGACAGAGCACTCACATTAGCATGCAGTTCCAGCTGCTGCTGCTGCTGCTAAGTCGCTTCAGTCGTGTCTGACTCTGTGCAACCCCACAGACGGCAGCCCACCAGGCTCCCTCATCCCTGGGATTCTCCAGGCAAGAGCACTGGAGTGGGTTGCCATTTCCTTCTCCAGTGCATGCAAGTGAAAAGTGAAAGTGAAGTCACTCAGTCATGTCCGACTCTTAGTGACCCCGTGGATTGCAGCAGAAGGAAGTCCTATTTCTTTGGAGACATTTGCTGAAATATTTAGTGGCAAACATAGGGTCACAAAGAGTTGGACATGACTGAAATGACTTAGCATGCAAGCAAAATGTTATAACTTCTGCACCCTACATTCTAAAGAAGGGGCAAAACATACATATCCAGAGGTAAGAAAGGGAACAAAATACTAAAAAAGTTGCTGTAACTGGGTGAAGGGCATGCATGTGTTCACTGCATTATTATTTTTTTTTCTGATTTTCTTTAACTTTCATCCCCCCCCCAAATCATGGAAAAGTAATATTTTAAAAAATGATGGTTCAGATCAGATCAGATAAGTCGATCAGTCCTGTCTGACTCTTTGCGACCCCATGAATCGAAGCACGCCAGGCCTCCCTGTCCATCACCAACTCCCGGAGTTCACTCAGACTCACATCCATCGAGTCGGTGATGCCATCCAGCCATCTCATCCTCTGTCGTCCCCTTTTCCTCTTGCCCCCAATCCCTCCCAGCATCAGAGTCTTTTCCAATGAGTCAACTCTTCACATGAGGTAGCCAAAGTACTGGAGTTTCAGCTTTAGCATCAGTCCTTCCAAAGAAATCCCAGGGCTGATCTCCTTCAGAATGGACTGGTTGGATCTCCTTGCAGTCCAAGGGACTCTCAAGAGTCTTCTCCAACACCACAGTTCAAAAGCATCAATTCTTCGGCGCTCAGCCTTCTTCACAGTCCAACTCTCACATCCATACATGACCACAGGAAAAACCATAGCCTTGACTAGGCGAACCTTTGTTGGCAAAGTAATGTCTCTGCTTTTCAATATGCTATCTAGGTTGGTCATAACTTTCCTTCCAATGAGTAAGCATCTTTTAATTTCATGGCTGCAGTCACCATCTGCAGTGATTTTGGAGCCCCCCAAAATAAAGTCTGACACTGTTTCCACTGTTTCCCCATCTAGGATGCCATGAACTTCGTTTTCTGTATGTTGAGCTTTAAGCCAATTTTTTCACTCTCCACTTTCACTTTCATCAAGAGGCTTTTTAGTTCCTCTTCACTTTCTGCCATAAGGGTGGTGTCATCTGCATATCTGAGGTTATTGATATTTCTCCCGGCAATCTTGATTCCAGCTTGCGTTTCTTCCAGTCCAGCGTTTCTCATGATGTACTCTGCATAGAAGTTAAATAAGCAGGGTGACAATATACAGCCTTGACATACTCCTTTTCCTATTTGGAACCAGTCTGTTGTTCCATGTCCAGTTCTAACTGTTGCTTCCTGACCTGCATACAAATTTCTCAAGAGGCAGATCAGGTGGTCTGGTATTCCCATCTCTTTCAGAATTTTCAACAGTTTATTGTGATCCACACAAAGGCTTTGGCATAGTCAATAAAGCAGAAATAGATGTTTTTCTGGAACTCTCTTGCTTTTTCCATGATCCAGCGGATGTTGGCAATTTGATCTCTGGTTCCTCTGCCTTTTCTAAAACCAGCTTGAACATCTGGAAGTTCAAGGTTCACATATTGCTGAAGCCTGGCTTGGAGAATTTTGAGCATTACTTTACTAGCGTGTGAGATGAGTGCAATTGTGCAGTAGTTTGAGCATTCTTTGGCATTGCCTTTCTTTGAGATTGGAATGAAAACTGACCGTTTCCAGTCCTGTTGCCACTGCTGAGTTTTCCAAATTTGCTGGCATATTGAGTGCAGCACTTTCACAGCATCATCTTTCAGGATTTGGAATAGCTCAACTGGAATTCTATCACCTCCACTAGCTTTGTTCGTAGTGATGCTTTCTAAGGCCCACTTGACTTCACATTCCAGGATGTCTGGCTCTAGGTCAGTGATCACACCATCATGATTATCTGGGTTGTGAAGTTCTTTTTTGTACAGTTATTCTGTGTATTCTTGCCATCTCTTCTTAATATCTTCTGCTTCTGTTAGGTCCATACCATTTCTGTCCTTTATTGAGCTCATCTTTGCATGAAATGTTCCTTTGGTATCTCTGATTTTCTTGAAGAGATCTCTAGTCCTTCCTATTTTGTTGTTTTCCTCTATTTCTTTGCATTGATCACTGAAGAAGGCTTTCTTATCTCTTCTTGCTATTCTTTGGAATTCTGCATTCAGATGTTTATATCTTTCCTTTTATCCTTTGCTTTTTGCTTCTCTTCTTTTCACAGCTATTTGTAAAGCCTCCCCAGACAGGCATTTTGCTTTTTTTGCATTTCTTTTCCACGGGGATGGTCTTGATCCCTGTCTCCTGTACAATGTCACGAACCTCATTCCATAGTTTATCAGGCACTCTATCTATCAGATCTAGGCCCTTAAATCTATTTCTCACTTCCACTGTATAATCATAAGGGGTTTGATTTAGGTCATACCTGAATGGTCTAGTGGTTTTCCCTACTTTCTTCAATTTAAGTCTGAATTTGGCAATAAGGAGTTCATGGTTTGAGCCAGAGTCAGCTCCTGGTTATGGTGAAAGTAATTCCCCTAAACCCCCAGTTTGCAGATATTGCTTCTTTCATTGTTTGTTCCTCTGCTACTTCAGGTCTTGTTGATTTCTCTCTCTGCTATAATTTTACTGCCCAGTAAATATTGTTCCCGTCAATGGTTTTATCTCCCCTGCCAGACACTGAGATATTCATGGATCACATCACACACCAGTTTCATCACAGAATTGGCCTTTACCACCCCCTGCCAGAACCTAACACGGTGCCAGGCACATGGTGGGCATTCATGGTCTTTCTCACCATCTCCTGGCACCGTCTTTCTTGACCTGAAAGCTGTTGTTGTTGTTCTAAGTCATGTTTGACTCTTTACGACCCCATGGACCGCAGCATGCCAGGCTTCCCTGTTCTCCATTATCTCACAGAGCTTGCTCAGATTCATGTCCATTGAGTCGGTGATGCTATCTAAAAGCTGTACCTTGGCCCTTTCCTCACTCAGATTATGTCCTTCTTACTAACTTTCTTCAGTTGGTGAAAAGCTGCTATTGATTCATTCTCACATTAGGCAGGAAAAGAGAGTGCTGAATCCCCTACATGCTTATGGCTTATCACATGTCCTTTCTTTTTCAGCAGAGGGAATCTAGTCTATGTCACCATATTTATTGCCCGCAAATCAAAACCAGTTGCTAGAGTAATGAAGGTCTATTGGTTTGTGTTGGCTTAATCCATGTCAGGGGGGCTTTAGGGGCGTATAAGGATAATTTGACCAGCAAAAGGAAAGCCATAAAAATGATCAAAAAGCTAACAGATATGCTGAGAACACCAAGCTTATTTTGCTGAGGATTTATGGCCAACTTATCAGAAAACTATTTGGTCCAAGTCGACATTCAAGTCGCTCCCTCTGTAATTCAGCAAAGATTCCAGCCTCCGGAAAAAAAAAAAGCAGCCTCTATAATGAGATACCCTGGAAACCCCTAACTTGCAGCACATGGAGTTTAATTTTCAACAGTTGTGAGATGGCAGTAAACCCAGCTTTGGAATAACCAGCTCCACTGATGCCTCAGACCTGCAATAAATTAATGGAGTGCGGAGACGGACTGCCACGCCTCCTCTGACATACCCACATCCGCGTTTATTCATCAAATGGAGCTTAAATGTCCGACCTCCCCCAGATGGCACTGGAGCCAGGGCCTGCGGGGTCCCGGCAGAAGTGGGTGCCAAGTCACTGGGCTCTGCCACACGAGATCAGCTGTGCCCCGGGTCCAGCCCTGGAGGCTGTATTTTATTGACCAGACTCAAATTGGCTTCCCCTTGTGTAGGTGATAAAGAGTGGTGTCAAGTCACCCGTGTGAAATACATCACTTTAACTCTGACAGCTTGTCATTGAAGGCCTTGTTTATATAATCTATTGTGCCATTTACTCTATTCTTATTTTAAAAAGCAAACATAGAAATAAAAACCCTAGCTTCCAGTGTTTCGTGGATGGATGTCCTGCACCTTCTCTTAAATAACCTCAGAAGTAGCTATTCCTATTGTCACTGTCAGTTTACATCAACTGATCAGACTTTCAGTTTCAGAGTCGGCCTCGCAAATGATGAAAGCTGGATCGTGTGCTTTAATGAGAAGTCTTTCAGGGCATAGCTTCTCCCTTCAAAATCACTTGAGAATTGCTATGTCTAAACAGGTAAGAAACCTGCCATGCTGAGGTTGGCCAGATCTGAAGCAAGCATTCTTAAATCTGTGAGCTGGTTGCTGCTTAAAACACTAGGGTGTCTTACCACCAGCAAAGATAGAAATCTTCATATTGGGAAGGCTGGTTCAAGTAGTATTTAGTTTCAGAACACAGAGTTCTTTCAGAAGTCAAGCGTTCAGATTCCAAATAAGCCTTTTGGTAAAGTTCTATAGGTTGTACTGTTGACACAATTAAAACACAAACATGAACACAAGAATCTTATGTCTGATGTTGCTAATAGCCTACCTGCTGCTGCTGCTGAGTTGCTTCAGTCGTGTCCAACTCTGTGCGACCCCATAGATGGCAGCCCACCAAGCTCCCCCATCCCTGGGATTCTCCAGGCAAGAACACTGGAGTGGGTTGCCATTTTCTTCTCCAATGCATGAAAGTGAAAAGTGAAAGTGAAGTCGCTCAGTCGTGTCCGACTCTTCACAACCTCATGGACTGCAGCCTACCAAGCTCCTCCATCCATGGGATTTTCTAGGCAAGAGTACTGGAGTGGCTTGCCATTGCCTTCTCCAATGCATGAAAGCGAAAAGTGAAAGTGAAGTCACTCAGTCATGTCCGACTCTTAGTGACCCCATGGACTGTAGCCCACCAGGCTCCTCTGTCCATCAGATTCTCCTATCTGGGGATAATGATCTGTTTACATTAGTATTGAGGCATGGACAGTTTTCCTTCTTGGAGAGACAAAAATAAAGTCTAACAGCATTTAACTCTTAGTCTAAAAACCCTGGCTTCCTCAGTGGCTCAGTGGTAAAGAATCGACCTGTCAATGCAAGAGACCCAAGTTTGCTCCCTGAGTTGGGAAGATCCCCTGGAGTAGGGCATGGCAACCCACTCTAGTATCATTGCCTGGGGAACACCATGGACGGAGGAATCTGGCAGGCTATAGTCCATGAGGTCACAGTCAGACATGACTGAGCAACTAAACAACAGTAACTAAAAACCTTGCTGAACTACAGGACCCTATCTCTATGTATTAATATAGTATAGAATTTAAGAGCCCATTATAAAACGAGATCAGACTCTAGCTGTGATGGTTACTTTGCATTGTTGGAGCTCTAAGCGTCTGCACACCTGATGCAAAGAGCCAACTCATTGGAAAAGCCCCTGATGCTGGGAAAGATTGAAGGCAGGAGGAGAAGGGGGTGGCACAGGACAAGGTGGTTAGATAGCATCACCGACTCAATGGATATGAGTTTGAGCAAACTTCAGGAGATGGTGAAGGACAGGGAAGCCTGGCATGCTGCAGTCCATGGGGTCACAAAGGGGTGGACACGACTGAGCGACTGAACAACAGCAGCAAAGTGTCTGGACACAGTAATTATGGTGTTCAATGAGCCTGCGCCACCTTTTAAAAGAGCGATCGAGGAGATCCTTGCCTGAGAAGCTCTCTGCCTTCCCTACAGAGGGCTCAAAGGACAGGTTACGCCCTCCCCTCCTGTTGCCACTGACTAATTTCTAGTGATGTTTTAATAAAACGGAGATCAGATTCTCTGCTGCCTACCCAGTTCAGAGACCTTTTAAAGAAGAAATAAGATAACCCAGCTAATTTATTTAATTCCATTCTGGTTCAATAATTTGCTGTTAATATTCTAAGAGTGTAAAGCTTTTCTCTGGATTGTCTTTGCTGATCACTGTACTGTCTCATATTCTATGTCATATTGAAATTTTAATTATTTACATTCATTTCCACCCCCCACCCCCGCCCTGAAGTTTGGAGTAATTGCCCAAAGAATATCCCCCTTACTAACTTGAATAATCTGAAACATACGGAAATCTTGTTTGCTAAACCCCCAAAGAGACTGAGAACTGAGAATTCGGACTGTAAACTAAGCCTCTTCAGTCTCCTTGCTTCTTTTTCCCAGACCCTAGACTAACACTCCTCTCCCTCCCTGTAAAGACTATTTCCCTTGAGTCTATAACTTTTCTGTTCCACCACCATTTAGATGACTTGTCCTCCGGGACGTGGCTCTGTTAAGAGCCCCAGGAAGCAAGCCGTGATTAGTCGCCAGGCTTGCGAAATCCTCCCCAGTTCTGTTTACGAGGATGGCTGCCAACCCTCCAAAGGCTGGCTCCGCACCCGTGTTCTTTTCAGGGTCACTCTGCTTGCAGGGTGCAGATTAAACACGCAGCCTCGGGACTCTCGTTGCTGTGAGGAGAAACATTTACATTCCACTGACAGAGCAGGGTGTAAAAGGAAGCCATCTGCTCTGATTTAATGACTTCAGGACTAACTACGACTCCGAGACGAGAAAAAGTCACAGCACGGCTCACCTCAGCCCAGGGCTCTTCTGTGAGGCAGACCTGGGGAGGAATCGCCTCCCTGTTAGGAGGCATTTTCATCCTGAGAGGTTCTCAGAGGTTGGCCCTCTACCCAATGGTTACATTGTTCTCTTTTATTAATGGTTCTTTGCTACAGTTTTGTAGGGCTCTTTCCCTGGTCTTAAGAACCTGGAGTAAATCTATTATTTCTAACATAAAGGTGACAACCAGGTCGTTGATTATTTGTGCATTCCACCCAGGCAATTCATCTGTTCGATATCCAGTCCATTTTCTACAATGAGATCAGCTGTAAAATATTGATACTTTGGAACGAAAAGGTGGGGTGTGCGTGCTCAGTCGCTCAGTCACATCTGACTCTTTGCAACCCTATGGACTGTAGCGGGCCAGGCTCCTCTATCCATGGGATTCTCCAGCAAGAATACTGGAGTGGGTTGCCATTTCCTTCTCCAGCTAAAAGGTGGTGAACAGGGGAAAAAAGGAAAAGTAATTAAAACCTGAGGATTTAATATGTCCCTGGCCTCTGCCATGCCATCTCAGTTTAATCTTCATGATTGTCTAAGGATACAGAGATTGTTGCCCTTAATTAAAAGATCTTTTAAGCAATTTGTCCCAAGTAATGAATTGCTTAAGCAGCAGAGCTGGTATCCAAATCGTCCGGGTTTGTTCACTTATACACAGATGCATCCTGGGTAGAGCACTAGGTAGATATAACCCTAAGTTTACCCTGAATTTCAACCAAGTTCCCCTTATTCGACATATTTACCCACTGAGAGATGAGTAATAATAGTTATTTTATATTCAGATCTCTTGCTATGGACAGAGTTTACATAATCAGCAGTGCTTCTCTTTACCGGTGTTGCTCTAATTTTTTAGGACTTTGCACGACAGAATGCTGCTGCTGCTGCTAAGTTTCTTCAGTCATGTCCAACTCTGTGCGACCCCATAGACAGCAGCCCACCAGGCTCCCCAGTCCCTGGGATTCTCCAGGCAACAACACTGGAGTGGGTTGCCCTTTCCTTCTCCAATGCATGAAAGTGAAAAGTGAAAGTGAAGACATTCAGTCGTGTCTGACTCTTAGTGACCCCATGGACTGCAGCCTACCAGGCTCCTCTGTCTATGGGATTTTCCAGGCAAGAGTACTGGAGTGGGGTGCCATTGCCTTCTCCAGCATGACAGAATAAGCTCCGACAAAAGTAGGCTGATGGGTGGAAGCGTTTTTTCTGTGAGTTCTAGGCAGGTGCCTGGCGCACAGCAGCTATCTGGGAGCAAAGCTGTCTCTCTAAACAGTGCCTGCATAGACGCTGAAAAATTCAGCAGAACAAAGAAACGGACCCCTAATTCACAACTTTCAGTCCTATGCTTTTAACAGCCCAGCATGTCTACCAAGAAACAAAGCAACGCAGGAAAATCTCCCAGGGTTGTTGCTTGTATGAAACAGCCCTTGTGCTACCCTCTGGTTTTAACACAATGTTATCAGGCGATGATTAAGAAGGTAGCTGTTTCCTCGCTTTGCAGTGTCAGAAAACAAGGTATCAAGCCAACAACTGCCTTTGGAGGTGCAGCACTCAGATCGCAGCCAGGTATCGCTTCCAAGTGTAAATATTAACAGCGAAGGACAGGAGGCGATCTCCTCTGGCTCTGGGCTGCCTGAGCTCAGCAGATAAACGTGACACTCCGGCCTGATTTGCTGAGATGCAGATACTTGAGCTTCTTGTTAACGAGTTTCCATGTATTTTTTTTTTTTTTTTTACTCCATCAGCAGGTTCTTGAATCAATGCCTGGATTAGGTTTGACTAACATCAGCACAACTGACTCTGATGGAAAGTTTAAAATTTATAATTAAAAATTGCACGTCCATTTGCTAGTTTCCAAGTAAAAGGAGTTAAGCCTTCTGGAAGCATTTATACCTAGTTTCCCAGAACATATTATTTCTTCTGCCTCTGCTTGACTGAAGGAGTCTGTGATGTTTTTAGGACACTGGGTAATGCTTAGGGGCAAGCGGAAGGAGGCCTCTCACATTTCACCCACTGCCAAAGGATTTAAGGTCTTCATAGTTTGGGTGAATGACAGAGTGGTTTCCATACTCCTTTTGAGATGCTGGTAAAGAATATGCCTGCAATGCAGGAGACGTGGGTTCAATCCCTGGGTTGGGAAGATCCCCTGGAGAAGGGCGTGGTGACCCACTCCAGTATTCTTGCCTGGAGAATCCTATGGACAGAGGAGCCTGGCGGGCTACAGTCCACAGTGCCACAAAGAGTCGGACACGACTGAGTGACTAACATTTCTGAGACACTAAGTTTCAAAACTATTATATAGGAGCTCTTATTTTCTTGCAGATTTTTAAAAAATGGCCTCAGCATTGTTTACATGAAAACATGCTTGCATCCTTTTCTCTATATAAAGTATATAAGCATGACTTACAGTTCCTGCATTCACTAAATGCCAGCTGATGAGGATGGTGATCCCAGAGTCCCTCAAATGCACTTAAGCTGTCTCGCTGCAATGGCACGTTACTACCCATGAAAATCTGACACAAAATGTGTCCAGATGTGTCTCTTTGCAGCTCCATGGACTGTAGCCCTCCAGGCTCCTCTGTCCATGGGATTCTCCAGGCAAAAATACTGGGAGTGGGTTCCCATTTCCTCCTCCAGGGGATCTTCCCAATTCACAGATGGAACCAGAGTCTCCTACATCCCCTGAGCTGGCAGGCAGATTCTGTGGCACTGAGCCACCTGGGAAGCTTGTGCTACAGTGCCATGCACAAAACCAAGGATGGCAGCACTGCCCATCCTTGCCCAACATAGCCCACATGTTATGAAGTCTACATGCTTTAGAACATACTCTGAATTTGTGTGGCAGAAATTCTAATCAGCATATTCTTGGCTATGGACTCCTATGGTTCATCACACACTAATGTCTTAACGTGTGGTTTCAAGATCTATACTTTTCTATATTTAGAAAGCTGTATTCAAACAGAATATAGCATCTTCTTCTTTTCTGTCAACTTCAAAGTTCATAACACACCGTATTTGCTCAAATTCTTTTTGGCTGAGTCGACAAATTAGATAGCACTGTAAAACAAATGCAGAAGCGAACTTGACAGATGATGGGTAGTGCCTGATCTATCCAGGTGACACTCGGCTTACTTCTCAGGAAGAGAGCATGGCCTGCTTGGTCTGTGCATCAAGACTGACCTGGACCTCACTTTGAACTCGGAGAACTCAGCAGGAGCTGGTCATTGTGACTGCAATCCATGACCACTGGGATGCGGACAGTTCAGTTCAGTCGCTCAGTCATATCCAACTCTTTGCCAACCATGGACTGCAGCACGCCAGGCTTCCCTGTCCATCACCAACTCCCGGAGCTTGCTCAAAGTTATGTCCATTGAGTTGGTGATGCCATCCAACCATCTCATCCTCTGTCGCTCCCTTCTCCTCCTGCCTTCAATCTCTGCCAGCATCTGGGTCTTTTCCAATGAGTTGGCTCTTTACATCAGGTGGCTGAAGTATTGGAGCTTCAGCTTCAGCATCAGTCCTTCCAACGAAGAGTCAGGGTTGATTTCCTTTAGGGTGGGCTGGTTTGATGAGGACATCAGTGAGCAAATCCTGAAAACGGAACTGGACCAAGGATGGTGTTCTTGTCAAATCTGCTTCAGCCCACAGGGCTGTGTGAGTCAACACACAGGACCCAGCCAGCTCTTCCTCCCCCAATATTTTACTTGAACAGGGAGCCACTCAAATGCTTTGCCCTCTGGAAAGGCACATGCCTGTGTGATGCTCACAAAGGGCCTCCCAGGCTCCTTGCATCCCGGAATGCCTTTGTACAAAGGCGCTCATGGCAGGAGCCCGCCCCCTGCCGGCCAAGCACCCACCATTACTGTCTCAAGGCAGAAGACAAATGGCACACAAGGACACGGAGCCTGGACCTCCTGAGCTCAGCCGCGAGGTGACCGGGAAGCTGAGAGTCATCACTTAGGACTCTGCAAATACAGTGTTAAATGGGATGCTTACACTGGTTACTACGATTCAAGAGCATCTATTTTGGTAATTTAAGTGGTGATTTAATGTGCATCCGTGTGTGCTAAGTTGCTTTAGTTGTGTCTCACTCTTTGCAACCCATAGGCTATAGCCCGCCAGGCTCCTCTCTCCATGGGATTCTCCAGGCAAGATGCTTATATTGGTTACTATAATTCAAGGTTACTATAATTCAAGGACATTTATTTTGGTAATTTAAGTAGCAATGGAATTATCTCAGTTCAAACATATAGGACCATTACCCTCAGGAAGCTGCAAATTAGAATAATTTACATACTGCCTGCTGTGAATATCTTTAGCATTCATAGGACCTAATTGTAAAAACAAATAGGTTATTCTGGATTCCATGGGGGCCCCAGAGCAGATACTACAATCTTTGTTTACAAGATTTACATTTTGCATATTCTCCCTGGAAATGTTCAAAAAATTCCAGAGTTACCTGGATATTGTCTGTCTCGTGAAAAACTTGTATTTCTGTAAGTTATATATGTCCATGTGCGTGTGCTAAGTCACTCAGTCGTGTCCGACTCTTTGTGACCCCATGGACTGTAGCCTGCCAGGCTCCTCTGTCCATGGGATTCTCCAGGCAAGAATACTGGAGAGGGTCTATATATAATGATGTCTGTTTCAAACCCCTATTTTATAATTAAGAAACGCTAACATCTCTAACATTTCAGGTAGGGTAGTCTGCTGAAAAACAATCTCCAGGTGTTGTGTTTATAAATTAGGACACTGAAACCCAAGACAGTGTTTTGAAGGAAAACCAGTGATGAGTCTGAGTAAATCATTTAACCATTTGGGCCTTAGTTTTTGCATCTGTCAAGTGTCAGTAACCTTCCTACTGATGTTAGGATTAAATGAGGTACTGCTCATGGCACACCTGTGGTCATCAAGATAGCTCAACATCAGAGAAGGCCCAGATCTTGGTGAAAGAGATATGAGAGGGCTCTGGTCAGCAGGTGCCTGAGCCAGTGGGCTGCCCATGTCCCAAACTGGTAACTCTCCCTGGGCAGTTAATGGTCCTCTTTCAGAAACTCCTGGCTTCCCTAGCTCTGAAAACAAATTACACTAACCAAAGAAATGCTTGAACCACCTCTATCTTGGGGCTTCCCTGGTAGCTCACATGGTAAAGAGACCATCTGCAACACACAAGACCTGGGTTTGATCCCTGGGTCAGGAAGATCACCCGGAGAAGGGAAAGGCAAACCACTCCAGTATTCTTGCCTGGAGAATCCCACGGACAGAGAAGCCTGGTGGGCCATAGCCCATGGGCTCACAAAGAGTTGGGCATGACGGAGAGATGGGAATACCAGACCACCTTACCTGCCTCTTGAGAAACCTGTATGCAGGTCAGGAAGCAACAGTTAGAACTGGACATGGAACAACAGACTGATTCCAAATAGGAAAAGGAGTACGCCAAGGCTGTATATTGTCAGCCTGCTTATTTAACTTATTATGCAGAGTACATCATGAGAAATGCTGGGCTGGAGGAAGCACAAGCTGGAATCAAGATTGCCGGGAGAAATATCAATAACCTCAGATATGCAGATGACACCATCCTTATGGCAGAAAGTGAAGAAGAACTAACAAGCCTCTTGATGAAAGTGAAAGAGGAGAGTGAAAAAGTTGGCTTAAAGCTCAACATTCAGAAAATGAAGATCATGGCATCCGGTCCCATCACTTCATGGCAAATAGATGGGGAAATAGTGGAAACAGTGGCTGACTTTATTTTTCTGGGCTCCCAAATCACTGCAGATGGTGACTGCAGCCATGAAATTAAAAGACGCTTACTCCTTGGAAGGAAAGTTATGACCAACCTAGACAGCATATTAAAAAGCAGAGACATTACTTTGTCAACAAAGGTCCAACTAGTCAAGGCTATGGTTTTTCCAGTGGTCATGTATGGATGTGAGAGTTGGACTATAAAGCAAGCTGAGCGCCGAAGAACTGATGCTTTTGAACTGTGATGTTGGAGAAGACTCTTGAGAGTCCCTTGGACTGCAAGGAGATCCAACCAGTCCATCCTAAGGGAGATCAGTCCTGGGTGTTCATTGGTAGGACTGATTTTGAAGCTGAAACTCCAATACTTTGGCCACCTGATGCAAAGAGCTGATTCATTTGAAAAGACCCTGATGCTGGGAAAGATTGAGGGCAGGAGGAGAAGGGGACGACAGAGGATGAGATGGCTGGATGGCATCACCGACTCAACAGACATGGGTTTGGGTGGACTGCAGGAGTTGGTGATGGACAGGGAGGCCTGGCGTGATGTGGTTCTTGGGGTCGCAAAGAGTCGGACATGACTGAACAACTGAACTGAACTGAAACTGAGCAACTAACACTTTTCATCTCCATCTTGGTCTATTTTATAATGATTTGCATAACTGGGACATTTTAAAAAGTGAGCAAATGCCTTTCTAATTTTATATACTTCAAGATGATGAATGATAGCCTTATTAGTCTATTGCCTCAAAGAATCTTTTTCGTGGTGCTGATCCAGGGAATTTGCTCAGTTTTTAGAGAAGGGAGACTTAATCTGATTAAACTTGAACCTCCTCAGACCAAAACATGCCTTTGGTCCTTTGAGAAAAAAGGGGGAGAGCATCACAGGCCTGAAAAATCCTCAATTAATGAAAAAGAACTTTAGAAAGATTCAAATGAAGGTTTTTTTTTTTTGGGGGGGGGATGATGCTTAAAGCAAAACTTAGTATCCCAGAACTATGCCTAGAGACATCTTTAATTAGCAGAAATCAGGTTAAAGAATATGTGCCTTTAATAAGTTAGAGAAAAACCAACTCCCCAACCAGACCTATTCAACAAAATTTCCTGCCCAAACAGCATGATTTCAAGAAAAAAAAAAAGAATATCTAGAACAAGGAGCAAATTGTATTAGTTTGAGTTCCAATAGGAAAGAATAAGTCTGAGAATATCACTAAGGTGTTTCCATCAGTCAAATAAAACCATCATTAAAGAAAGGTGCTATTGTTTTTGGTGGAAGGGAACCCTTTTAATCAGAGAGAGGGGCAGCCCATGGGAAATCACAACCTATTGAAAATAATTTAGAGGATGGCGTGGTGCCGGCCCAAATTGGGTTATTATGAAATGACTCTTTTCTGCTCCGGCTGGGTTTCAGACAGAAGCTGGACGATCTAATCTGTAATCTAGCCCTCGCTTGAATTTATCCAATTTTACACCCCACCACTACCAGCATCCTTCGGCATCCCAGCCAGGGCTGGTCCCTCTTTGTACCTCACATTGTCCAAACTCGGTTCCCACCATCACATCTTTACTCCTGACCTTTCTTCTCTCTTGAACGCTCTCCCGTTTTCTGTTCTGCAAATAATCTTCCTTGTGTTTTATGGCCTAGTCGAATTCCCATAACCTCCTTGAAAACTCCCCCTCTTGGAATAACTCGCTGTGACCAAACTTCTGTAATTCATCCTGTGCTTTCACTCAGCCCCATAAATCAGGGCCTGTTTTCCATATGTCTTGTGGCTTCTTTCTCCTCCAGAACCAGATTGCTGTTTTATTGACATTCTCGGAGTAGTGATTATGCATCTCCCTGATTCCCTGCCCCCCTCCCTCCCTCCCTGTGTCCTGTCCACTCTCAGACACGGGGCAGAAATGCCTGTTTGACGCTGTGGTCACCTCCTTGACTCTCAGCAGGCAGGGACAGCAGCCACTCAGCCGTTCCTGGCCTCAAGGTGGGACTTGTGAAAGGACAGGACTCTGGGCTTCCTGCTGGGAGGCCCGGCCCGTCAGCTCAGCCCACGGGAGCAGTCTCGGAAGACAGAGGTGGCTCAGAGGCAGGGTGACCTAGCGGGGAGGAGAAGCTGGTGGACAGCTCAGCCCCTCAGGCTCAGCTGAACTCGGAAAGCGGGGAACAAGCGGAAATCTCTTTGAGAGGCTTTTCTTACAACCAGTGCTGTGAAAAAATGATAAGCGTTGGTCCTGCTAATGGTGCTCTTGGGGCAAACACAGGCCATTTCATCCATGTCCATGGCCTTGTGGGGCAGCCGTCAGGCATCCTTCCCCTTGGGAACAGCTCTAACTTTGCTGGGTCCTCCTGGTCTCCTGGAACCGCCTGAATTTCATCAGCACCTTTCCCTCTTTCACTGCTTGGGGCTCCTCAACAATCTGTCCACTGTTTATCATCTTGTAGGGTCAGTGCCATAAATCTCCTTGCCTCTCTCAGACCTCTAACCCTCCTCCCATGACCCCGAAGGAACTCGATGCTCTTACGCTTGGTCTTCAGGGTTCCTTTCTCAGACTCTTGCAAATATCAAGACGCCGTTACACAAACGCCTAACCATCTAGGCCACGTGTAATTATAAACGCATTGCAGCGCATCTCTCTGCAGAATCCCAGTGAGAACCTGGGATTCTGAGCTCTCTGCTAACAGCACACAACTTTATTTGTGACAATTTCTTCTATGAGAACCAATTTATTCAGCGCTTTGGCAACAAACAATCAAACAAAACAAAAAAGACGTCTGGGGAAAATGTGCTTTTTGTGTTGTTAAGAAAATTCCTGCTCATTCTGTAAGACCTGGGTCAATGATCTTCTGGGAGAAACTTTCCCTGCCCTCCCCTCCTCTGTGCAAACCACGTGCCACCCACCATTCCTTCGTCCATCCATTCATCCCTTCAGTAAGGACTGAAGCACCAGCTCTGACAGGCAGGGCTGCCAGGCCCAGACCTTACAGAGTTAACAGCCCTCCAGGAGCTCATGGGCCGGAGGACTTGGCGGACAAATCAAGCTGTCTGCACTGTTGCTCCCACATATGTGGGGCACGAGCCCTGGAACCTGAACACGGGTCCTGCACCTTCCGAACTGGATCTGCTTGAGAAAGGCACTTAACCTCGGACTTTGTGTTCTCATCAGTAACTTGGGAAAATCAATATCAGCTAAGTCTTGGGACATTTGTGACAAATAATAAAGATAATGTGTGAGAGGACCTTAGGCATAGTGGCTGGCTCCCAGGAAGGACTCTACAATTAATAACCTTCATCAGTGTTGTTATCATTATATGTTACAGTGGAGGTGTATTTGGGAAGATGTGGGAGCTTGAAGGCCCCCTAGTGTTGATGGGGAAAGACAGAAAAGAAAGGAAGGCTTCAGTGGCAACTTTGAGAATATTCATACTGGACCTGGCAAAGAAGGATAAAATGAGAATTCAAAGAGCAAAGAATTACATTTTCTTTAAAATGTCTTTTTTCAAAGTTGCAACTGTGGTCAGCTTGTTCTGGGTTTAGAAGAGGTGAAGGCATGGATTTTAATGATTCGATACACCCATATTTGAAGAGAAGACAACTTAAACTCCTCTCCAGAATCATTGGTTTTGAGGGGCCCTGTCCATCCTGCTGTAAATGGAATGCTTTCCTAAAAGCCAGTGAGTGAGTGAGTGAGTGAAGTTGCTCAGTCGTGTTCAACTCTTTGCAACCCCATGGACTGTAGCCTACCAGGCTCCTCAGTCCATGGAATTTTCCAGGCAAGAGTACTGGAGTGGGTTGCCACTGCCTTCTCCAGGTGATCTTCCCGACCCAGGGATTGTACCTAGGTCTCCTGAATTGCAGGCAGACACTTTACCGTCTGAGCCACCAGGGAAGCCTCCTAAAAGCAAAGAGGAAGTCAAATTAGATACATCCTGGAGGGCTGCCCTGAGACTGTCCCCGGGTGTCCACGTGACTATGTTACAGGTGAGCCCCATGTCTTTGTGAAGCTAAGCTTCCTCTGGGAAAATGGTTCAGGAAAGAGCCAATTTATATCAAATTTCACTTCAACATGAATAATAGGGTTTCTGTGCATTTGGTTCTTGGATGGAAATAATGTTCCTCTGTGGGAGAGTGTGGGCTTCCCCAGTGGCTCAGTGGTAAATAATCTGCCCGCAGTTCAGGAGATGTGGGAGACTCAGGTTTGATCCCTGGCTCGGGAACACCCCCTGGAGGAGACCATGGCACACACTCCAGGAATCTTGTCTGGGAAATCCCATGGACAGAGGAGCCTGGACAGACACCAGGCTACAGTCCGTGGGGTCACAGAGAGTCAGATTCAACTGAAGTGACTGAGCACAGTGGAAAGTGTGGATCATTGATCCTCAAGATCCTACCATCACCAAAGAGGTTACTAACGACCAAGACTAGACTTTTTCATTCTGTGAATTTGGTAGGAAAACTGGACAGATTTTTGGTACATAATATGTGCCATCATTTATATCTTAATAACTGTGGGACAGGCTTAATACACACACACACACACACACACACACACACACACACACACACACACACGGTTCTCAAAGTTAGAAAATGCCACTCTGAATTCATCTTAAAAACACTTCATTTGTTATATCAGTAGGTTCTTTAATATTCATTACCTACTATACATGATATATATAATGCTGGCTATTGAAAACCTCAAAGGAATACATGAGCTTTAAAAAAAATGTTTTCTTGAGGTTTTTTTCAGCTTCCTAGGTGGCACAGTTGGTAAAGAACTTGCCCGTCAACGCAGGAGACTCAAGAGATGGGGTTCGATCCCTGGGTTGGGAAGGTCCCCTGGAGGAGGAAATGTCAACCCACTCCAATATTCTTGCCTGGAGAATCCCATGGACAGAGGAGCCTGGTGGGCTACAGTCCATGGGGTTGCACAGAGTTGCACACGACTGAGCATGCATGGAACTAGTATTTCACTCATTCATCAAAAATTAATACATAATTTGCCACTTTGAATAACAAGTATATGGATACCTCAAATCTCCTTCATAACACAGTCTTGCTGTTCAGCATAGGGTTATCAAAAAATGTTAGAGGAATTGAGTGAAAATAACATTATTCAGAGTTTTATGTGCAACTAAAGTCAGGCAGACAATAAAATGATCATATTCCAAATGATTAAATATGTTTCATTGCAAATAGCCTATTTGTTTTCAGAGGAGCTGTATTTAGTATGTTACTTCTTTCCTCTATACAATTAGTTTCCAATAGATTTCCATACTACATGAAACAATCTGTGATTCAGTGATTACAATGTGAGAAGAAGATAAGACCCATGATATCTTTATGTCCTTTTAGAAGGAAAGAATTCTTTCTATTTCTATCAAGCTTCAGTCAGTCAGTCAGTCAGTTCAGTCGCTCAGTCGTGTCTGACTCTTTGCAACCCCATGAACCACAGCATGCCAGGCCTCCCTGTCCATCACCATCTCCTGGAGTTCACTCAACTCACGTCCATTGAGTCGGTGATGCCATCCAGCCATCTCATCCTCTGTCGTCCCCTTTTCCTCCTGTCCCCAATCCCTCCCAGCATCAGAGTCTTTTCCAATAAGTCAACTCTTTGCATGAGGTGGCCAAAGTACTGGAGTTTCAGCTTTAGCATCAGTCCTTCCAATGAACACCCAGGAATGATCTCCTTTAGAATGGACTGGTTGGATCTCCTTGCAGTCCAAGGGACTCTCAAGAGTCTTCTCCAACACCACAGTTCAAAAGCATCAATTCTTCGGCACTCAGCCTTCTTCACAGTCCAACTCTCCCATCCATACATGACCACTGGAAAAACCATAGCCTTGACTAAACAGACCTTTGTTGGCAAAGTAATGTCTCTGCTTTTCAATATGCTATCTAGGTTGGTCATAACTTTCCTTCCAAGGAGTAAGCGTCTTTTAATTTCATGGCTGCAGTCACCATCTGCAGTGATTTTGGAGCCCCAAAAGATAAAGTCTGACACTGTTTCCCCATCTATTTCCCATGAAGTGATGGGACCAGATGCCATGATCTTCATTTTCTGAATGTTGAGCTTTAAGCCAACTTTTTCACTCTCCTCTTTCACTTTCATCAAGAGGCTTTTAGTTCCTCTTCATTTTCTGCCATAAGGATGGTGTCATCTGCATATCTGAGGTTATTGATATTTCTCCCGGCAATCTTGATTCCAGCTTGTGCTTCTTCCAGCCCAGCATTTCTCATGATGTACTCTGCATATAAGTTAAATAAGCAGGGTGACAATATACAGCCTTGATGTACTCCTTTTCCTATTTGTAACCAGTCTGTTGCTTAGGAAAATAATATTCATGTAATACATATATGAATCACGAAAGTTTCAAGTAGAAAAATGTTAAAAACCAGTACCAATTTCAAGTCAGTTTTCTTGATATTTAAATTTGTTCAAATATAAAATCCCCAAAGTGTGCCCAGTTTTCTACATTTACTTTCACAAAAAAGATCAGCAATGGATTCAATGAGCTGCACACTCTTTTCCCAAACCCAGTGTAAGTCAGTCAAGAAGAAGGTCCATATAAGAATCTATACATTCTATTCTTGAAAAAAATTGGGAGAAACTAAATTCATGTTATGTTCAACTAGACAACATCATGATATTCACTTGCATACTAACTGTTTTGTTTCATTAATCACAACTCTATTTTTAATAGATGAACCAATGTTAAAAGTTCTTCTTGAGTAAAAACCAACAGGAATAACTCAAGAAAATAATAGTTAACATGGTGTGATCAGCTTCATTATTCATCATGAGTCTTTTGTTAAGTTAACTGGATTGTAACACAGAGACTTGCTTTCTAAAATGATCTGTGAGGACTTTCCAGTGGTTGAAAATCACCTGGTGATGCAGGGAGTGCAGGTTCAATTCCTGCTCAGGGAACTAAGATCCCACATGCCGAGCAGCTACTAAGCCTGTGCCCCACAACTAGAGTCTATGCACCTCAGCAAGAGATCTCATGCAAAGCCAAGAAGATCCCATGTGCAATAACAACAACTTAGTCAAGAGAATGAAGGCAATCCTGCTATTTGCAACAGTGTGGATGGACTTTGAAGGCGTTGTTGCTGTTGTTGTTCAGTCCCTCAGTCGTGTCCGACTCTTTGAGACCCCATGGACTACAGCACGCCAGGCTCCCTTTCCTTCACTGTCTCCCGGAGTTGTTCAGATTCACGTCCATTGAGTCAGTGACGCCATCCAACCATCTCATCCTCTGTCATCCCCTTCTCCTCCCGCCTTCAATCTTTCCCAGGATAAGGGTCTTTTCCAGTGAGTCAGTTCTTCGCATCAGGTGGCCAAAGTATTGGAGTTCCAGCTTCAGCACCAGTCCTTCCAATGAATATTCAGGACTGATTTCCTTTAGGATGGACTGGTTGGATCTCCTTGCAGTCCAAGGGACTCTCAAGAGTCTTCTCTAATGCCACAGTTCAAAAGGATCGATTCTTCATCATTTAACCTTCTTTATGGTCCAACTCTCATATCCGTACATAACTACTGGAAAAACAAAAGCTTTGACTATGCAGATCTTTGTCAGTAAAGTGATGTCTCTCCTTTTAAAAATGCTATCTAGGTTTGTCATAGCTTTTCCTTCCAAGGAGCAAGCATAGTTTGTGGCTGCAGTCACCATCTGCAGTGATTTTGGAGCCCAAGAAAATAAAATCTGTCACTGCTTCCACTTCTGCCTTAAAGATCAGGTGAAAATGCCCCTCTTCTGTCCTTCTGTAGAGCTGGCAGTGAGTTCCATCCTAACACTGACCCAGGAATTCTTCTCCCCTGCCAATCTGCATCCTCAATGAGACCCTCAGCTTGTGGGCATGTGCTTCATCTAATCTATAGTTGAATTCTCTAGTCCAGGGCACAGTACATAGAAAGTCTTTATCAGCATTTGTTGAATAAATCAAAAAATAAAGTTGAGAAATGAAGTAGTCCATATTACTAATGATTTTGGTAGTTGAGAATAATTTTCATAGTTTCTTCACTGATATTTTTCCTAAATCACTAAACTCAAATTTTATGTATCACCATTCCCAGAAAAGACTCCATTTAAATTTTGCAAAATTAAAGCTGAACAACTTCTGCTGTAATACTCAGATATGGCAAAGGGATCTTTAAACATAATTCAGTGAATAATTAGGAAGGTGAGAGATACTGGTTGCCCTTACAGTGAAAAATATGTATTTATGAAAGGCTTATCACAATCCCTGGCACAGAGAAGTTTCTCTGAAGTGTTAAATTGGTCTTTCTGTGCTGTCAAAACACTGATTTCTCCAAACCTCCCTGTTTTCTCAATTTTCCCTGTTCTCCAAAAAGAAGGGTGATAAAAACCACATCCACACACATGAGGAAATGGCATGGCCAAAAATAGACACATAGCCCTGTTTAGTTCAAATGCTGAACCTTAAAAATGAGCAAAATGAAACATTTCTAACTCAACCACTAAGGTTATGTTTCAGAGGCGGGGTCTAGAGGAGCCTGTGTAGATTTCTGTCACTCAGGTGAGACGGCCCCTTCTCAGGAGCCAGGTTAACCGGGGACACTGCACGTCACCAGTAAGAACAATTAAGGATGTCATCAACTTGAGAATCCCAACTAGAGGAATATCTGGACATAGGGGGAATGTACATGGAACTCTGACCTAGACGGGCACAGGTGTCTCCCTGCAGGAACATGTCTGGGGGAAGAGACCACAATTCAGGGTGATCAGCACAGGTTCTTCTGTGTTTGCCGTGTGTGTGTGTGTGTGTGTGTACCTGCGCATGCACCAGACTTGGGACCATCTTAGCGTGCAAGACACAGTCAAGGCAAATGAAGACAGATATCACAAGATGAGGAGCAGAGACACAGAAATAGTGGTTTTATTTTTCCGTGCAAATGTGCAAAAGCTGTAGTCACACACAATGCAACTGAAAATACAGAAGAAGACAGAGAAGAAGGACAGGGTTTTAGGTCAGATATGACAAGACGTGGGGAAATGGAAAAGCAGCTGACAATTACAGCGACCACAGAGGCACTAGAATTGTATGGAGAAAGAAATGGTGAGTGACTTAGAAATATATCTGGAAGGAAACGTGTTATATTTGGAATGACCTATAAGTACATAATTACAGATGCGCCCAGGAGGGAGCAGATGTGAAAACTGTATGTGTGGTCTTCGGCTATAATCAATTTTATGGTTACTTCAGATAATTTGGGAAAGCAAATATTGATAGGAAGGGTTTCTCCAGGTCTCTTGTCAGGAAATCTAACTTTGCAGCAGATCAGCTGAGATGGTGGGTTAGCACGTGCTGTCTGGGGGTGAGGGGGTGGGGAGTAGAAAGGAAAGAAAACTTCAACATGAGTTTCTCCAGTTTAGTGCCTGCCAGCACTCCACAGCATAGAAATTTGCTGCATAAAATCCTCTATAACTATTGAGAAATGAGATTGAATTTACTTCCTTTGCTTTTATAGTAAACTAATTGTAGTTTTGATGTCATGCTATATTTAAATTTAGCTTGTAATTTCCACAGGAAAACAATTTTCTTAACAAAAAGAAGGAACTAAATGAGTATTGGATACCACCCAATGTATAAAACACCCTCACATTTTCCAACCAGGGCAACTCTTAAAGACACAAATGCATTTACAAAATGATATTTGGTGGACCTTTGTTATTATAGTTGCTTTCTGAATTAATTCATAAGATCAACCTATTTTCCCTTTAAATGAACACTAATCATGGCTCCTTGGGAAGGTATGTCCACACACATACACTTAGCATAAATGACGGCAAGTCAGCGGAAGCAATAAAAATACTAGTAAATAAAGTTACTTTCTAATTAACATATTATATACTGTACAAAAGCTAAGCAAGAATATATATTAATATTTGCATACCTTATTAATTTACTTGGTAAATCCATCACTTCATGTACTTATTTATTAAAAAATCATAGTGCCAAATATATTTTGATTATAATATAGGTCTATGGGGTCGCACAGAGTCGGACACGACTGACGTGACTTAGCAGCAGCAGTATATTTTCTCTTCAGAAATATAGTTGAGAGGATAAATTTACTTGCAAATTTTAGAAAAATAGGCCTCCAGGAAATTCAAGTTTTATAAATTCTATTTTTAGTATATACCTATAGAATAGCATTTCTCTTTTTAAAATATGTATTGAAAAGCAATTGCGATTAGTTCATTTGATAGGAAAGTCAATAAGCTCATAAATTTATAAGCAATTAACAAAAAGTTATTTGTATAGAAAGTATTGCAGGAAAAAAAGAAACGGAAAAAAGTTTTATCTGTCATTTTTTCTGAGGAAGAAAGGTTTTATGGAATTATAAATTACACTGGTAAAGAGTAACTTGAGAACTGATACCAATTATAACAGAAAAGTTTCCTTCTACATTTTGAGGGACTTCATGGGATTCTCCACTTTATACATATTTTTAACTTACCGGAGAACTGGCAACACAGCATAGATGGATAAAAATTTTTTTTAAAAATCTAATTTTCAAACTGCTGTGTCCTGAATAATAGATGGGAATGAAAGGACAAGCTTGACCGAGGATGAGGGTGAGGGAGGCTGACCTACTCCATAAGGTGCCCAGGAGAGCGGGTGTGGGAGAAAGCACTCTCTCACCACAAGGGTCCTCCAGATACAGATGCGCTTAGAATGATGGCATATTTGTACTCAATATTCTCCACAAGGAGACGTTTCTGCTTGTATTGAGAACAATATTGCTTTGCATTTGGAGCCAAAATAAGTAAATATTTGCTACACTTGTAAAGTGCTTTGCAATATGCTTAAAATAGGCCTTGAATATAGTTTTCAAGATGATTAAATTTCAAGGCATATCCTGAAAGTCGTGGTTTCAGGTTTGGGAGCGCTCAGACGCAGTCAGTAATCGTCCTGGTCTCCCCACTCGACCACGGGCTCATCATTCAGGCGCAGGATGAGGTAGGACAGCAGCTGGAAGAGGTTCTGCCAGAGCAGCAGCGAGACGTAGAAGGAGAGGCCGCTTACGTCCAGCTCGCAGCGCGGCCCTGCGAAGGCCAGCGCGCACACGCACCGGAACCCGTTCAGCAGGTCATGACACCGGCCGCCGTGCAGGCAGGGGTCGGACGCGCACTCGTCGATGTCCTTGTCACACCTTCAAGGCAGAAACAGCAGAGACCGGGCCCCGGCTCAGTACACTGGCCGTGACACGAACAGGGAGGGAGAGCTTCGGCCTCACCCACCCACACCAGCGCACTGGCGCTGGCCAATCTCCACGCCCTTCCTGCGTGCCCGACAGCTGGGAGACAGCTCTCCAAATGCCCTTCACGGGTTTTGGTTTTAATGAAAATAATGTGTATACACACAAACACACACACACACACTGTTAATTAGAATGAGAAAACTGGTGCAGATCTTTAGAAACTAAAGCAAAACGGAGCCATGCGCAAGTCAATTTCAGTTTCCCCCTCAAGAGTTAGTGTGGCTGCCACCTTGTAAAAAGTTCGGTTTATTGGGGTACATGGGAACCAAGAGAGGGAGCTGTGTTTTTTCAACTCAGCGTCTACAGAGCAGACCTCCACTGGGGCTGTGAGGGTTCTAAAGCATCAGTGTGCCAGGCGAAGGGAGAAGCCCGTAAGAAGCAGAAAAAGGTATTTGGTGTATTCTGGGGGCTTTTGGATTATTTTCCTTGGGAATTCCATTTTACACACACAATACACACACACACACACACACTATATATATATATAAAATGCATGAGTGCTAAGTCACTTCAGTCATGTCCAACTCTTTGCGACCCTGTGGACCATAGCCCACCAGGCTCCTCTCTCCATGGGATTCTCCAGGCAAGAATACTGGAGTGGGTTGCCATGCCCTCCTCCTCCAAGGGACCTTCCCACCCAGGGATCGAACCTGCATCTCTTGCATCTCCTGCATTGCAGGCAGGCTCTTTACCACTCATTCATTTGGCTGCACCAGATCTCAGCTGCGGCACATGGCTTCTTCTCTGTGGCTAGCGGGATCCTTGTTGCAGCTGTGGGCTCTTCAGTTGCCGCCTGTGAAGTCCTAGCTGCAGCACATGGGATCTAGTTCCCTGACCAGGGATCAAACCCCAGGCGCCCTGCATTGGGAGTACGGAGTCCTAGTCACTGGACCATGAGGGAAGTCCTGGAGATTCCATTTTTAACAAAAAGCCAAAGTAGATAATCAGAAGATTGCACTTGCTAATAAATTGGTTTCATAGCTAGGTTGTAATCTTTCCAAGTCCAGGTAGAACGATTTTCAAAAGCCAAAATTTTCCAAAAACAAGTGATGCCAATTCTAAGGTAACTGAAACTTTCCTCTTGCCTGGAGCACTGTCACTTTTCACCGATCTCCATCCATGGAAACTGCTTTTCTGTGCATTCGCTGATTAACTCCCCAGTCCCTTACTGAGTAGGTATTGAGCACATGCCACATGCCAAAACCTCTCCTGGGCCTGGGGATAGAGCGGTAAATGAGGCACCTCTCTGACTTTGGGAAATTCATACAAAATCATAGCTTCAAGTGTCTCTGCAGAGCAGCTCATAGAGGCGAAGTTCACTCCAAGCAGTTTTTCATTCCCCACCTCTGAAGAGGTAAGCAAGTGCGCCTGGATCATCCACTAATCCCCAGGCTCAAGAAATGAAGAGAGGAGGCAGTGGGTGGGGCAGGGCCTCCCCAAGGAATAAAGGAAAATAGATTTCGTCCCAGAAAAACAGCTCCTTATCCCGCCAGATACCAAGCATAGCTGGGACATTTTGTTTCCCTGCTTTGGCTCAGGCTCCCGGGCTCGAGGAGGCCTCTCTGGTTGGAGCAGAGCAGAGCTCGACGGCCGGAGGGAGCCTGCCAAGTCCTCCCTGCCCTGGGTGGGCCGGAGCATTCAGAGCATCCACCACGCACAGCCTGCCGGGGTGACGGCACAGAGCTGGAGGTCAAACCCCACAGCAGAGGAGGCGGTCTGTTACGTGACAGCTTTCCAACATCTCTGGGCTTTGTGGGAGCCTCACCTCCTGGTCCTTGGGAGGCTGCCCAGTGCTTTCTGCTTTTCCCCTAGTTATTCTTTCTCCGTTGCTTATCTACTTCTCTTTCGAACTGAACAGTACACAGTATACACACAACAATCATTATAAACATTATTGGAGCTTTCGTTAGAAGTTATTAATGGGCAGGGAATTTAAAAAAATAAATTCATTGCCATCCAGTGAAATAACTAAAGACAGAGAAGGACTTTAAAAGCATGGAATCCATGGAACACCTGGAGACTATTTTAGAAATTCATTTTCAGTGAAGTTTATCTCGGTGAAACGATTCCTGGGAGAAGAAGGAGAATGTTGAACTTGCTTTTCTTACCATATTTGAAATCAACAATTTGGAGGTTAAATGTCAGATCCTCTTTTAAAAAAAAAAAAAACAATGTTGGAGGAAAGGGAGACATTTACTATAAACAGGCACGATGTGCAAGCAGCAGAGAAAAATAATCCAAGGCTTTGGATGAGGTCTGTGCTGCCGTCATTAAACATCAGCTAATCAACGGAATAATAACAGTGAGCACCAAACTGTGCCATCGAGGCAGAAAGGAACCAGCACTTAAATACACAGTTAAAGCATTGTTCAAAGTTCTGGACAAGAAAATCTTTGCAGTATTTTGGAGATGGAATCGGAGGCCAACCGAATGGTCTCTGGGTTCATAATATTATTATGGTGCATGCGTAGAAAAAACCGGTGCCGTGAAAAGCAGAATGTGGCTTGAGGTCACACGCCTCCATACACAGATTCTCTGACTGCCCATGCCGCTTAGAGCCAGCCATTGAGAGCAGACCAAGAAAGCAAGGACCAGCCTTGTCACTGAACGTTGGAGGGAGAAATGCAGGTGTGGCCACACTGCCTGCTGTTTGCCAACATGGCCAAAGAGCTGTGTCTATGTGGTGCCTGAAGCACTAGCTGAAAAAGAGAAATTCCAGTTAATCCAAACTGCAGTTATCATGGGGCAGAAACGCACCCATTATTTTACTAACTACTCTTCTGGGGAAAATTAATTCGGTCAGAATTGTTTTGTCCAAGGTGTTGGATTTGATCTAATTTGTTCAACGGAGGAAGCCTGATCAGAGAACAGTTTATCTAGCCCTGGACGGTATAAGAGATGGAGGAGAACTCTTTCCCTTTTCTTTTAGTTGTTGCAAGTAAAGATTTGGTCATATGTTTATGCCAGAAACACCCTGGAGATGGGCAGAGGCTCTGAAGGTGGCCTGACCTGGCTGTAGCACAATCTGAATCGACACCTGACCTCTCCCTTAACCTCTCAGCTTCAGTTTACACAAATGCAGAAGGGATATAAAGACAATTAGAGACAGTATTTGTAGGGTGCCCGGCAGAGCGCTAGACAAGCGGCCAAGTGCTTGTTCTCTGCTGTTACGGTGTATCTGGTAGAGTCTTGGTTTGTCACCATTCTGGGGACACTGATCCCCGTGGGAATCTGACAAAAGCTACAGCGTGTGCACTTTTTTGGACTTCCCAGGTGGCACTAGTGGGTAAAGATCCCACCTGCCAAGGCAGGAGACGTAAGAAGCGCAGGTTTGATCCCTGTGTCAGGGACATATCCTTGAGTAGGAAATGGCCATCCACTCCAGTATTCTTGCCTGGAGAATCCCGTGGACAGGAGGAGCCTGGCAGGCTACAGTCTGTGGGGCTGCACAGAGTCAGACGTGACTGAAGTGGCTTAGCACACACACCTGCACATTTTTGCCCTTGAACTCACCTCAGCAAGTCACATGCATATACAAACATGCCTGCATTTTCAGCAAATCGTAGATTGAAAGCAGTAATCAATTCCACATCAACAATCCCAGCATTAGGTGCAGAGGAGACAGCGTGTTTCTCTGGGAACAGTAGAGTCATCTGGATAAGGTGCGTATACTTTTGTGTTCTAGGTAAGTCCACGGGGCAGTCTTTAAGGTATATTTTATTTGACCTCAACAACACCCACATTCGCATCATGTGTTAGAGTTAGTGGGAAAGAAACATGAATCCAGAAGTATTTCTAAGAAAGAAAAATATCACATTTCACATTTTTCAGAGACATATTTCCCTAGTTAAAGTCTTGGCTCATAAAGTGTCCTTGACTTTGACCTCAAGGGTAATTTTTCTTTTTTATTTTGACTCTGGCCAGACCCATACTAAAGCACAGATTTTCCTATGGGAACTGAGACGAGAAAGCGGAGAAGAAACACACTTTGCATCGTCTCACTATTGTCCAGCCCCGAAGGGCCTCCCGTAAAGCTCTGCTGCGACTCACCGTTCCCCCGTAAAACCTGGCCAGCAGGCGCATTTCATTTCTCCCTGGAACTCCGTGCAGTTGCCACCGTTGTAGCAAGTGAGGTTGGTCTTCTCATTCCCACAGACGGTGGAGGGTAATCGGAGGTATCTAGGGAGAAAAAATTAACAGTCACTGCGGTTCATCTTGTTCATTTCATTCAAGAACACTTTTTTAGAAAAGTCCGCGTATCTTGTCCGTGCCAAACTAATGAGGTGCTCAGGCCGACTGAGCTACAGACGCTTAACTGTGCTGTTTTGTACACCGATCACTCTTCGGTCCACAGGTCCTGCTGGAGGGCGCTGTAAGGAGCGTGGCTATCCATCTTCCATTTCCACCCAGTGCTCATTCGTGAGATAAGATCTGTGCCGGGGGGTTGGCAATAAATTTAGTGTTGGAAAGAAACTCGCTATGGCTAGATTTGCTGCTGCTTGGCTAATAAATCACATCAGGCCATAGGAAAATTGCATCTCTATAATCGTCAGGAAAGAAAGGACAGGACTCTAGTACCCAAGCACTCGTGTGATTTCTCCGCTGCCTCTCACAGCCGAACTCCGGTTGCCCCGCCAACACTTGCTGCCCTCATCCGATAATTCATGACTTAGCAGAAGGCAAGCCAAATGCTGTCCAGGAGGTTTGTATATGGCACTCAGTGGAAAGTACATGTGAATTCAGAGTGTGGCTCTTTTGTTTAATAACACAACTTTATATATTAAGGAATGCCTACAAAAGCCAGTACAAATTGTTAGATGCTAAGCAGAACTTTACTACCAGATAAAATCCAGGGCTGTGACGGGGTGGTTAAAAAGATTTTAA
Organism: Bubalus bubalis; assembly: GCF_019923935.1. NCBI lineage: Eukaryota > Metazoa > Chordata > Mammalia > Artiodactyla > Bovidae > Bubalus > Bubalus bubalis. Next base: position 4,609,531 of record NC_059161.1, read on the forward strand.
AGTGCCTAGGTCCTTAACTACACTGTGCGTGTTGTGCATTCAATCAGATAAATAGTTAATATTCAAGAAAGATAAAATGGGTTTTATTTTGTTCTGCTCAGCAGACTGCAGCTAATATGGAGAAAGCAGTGTATGTGGTAAGTGTGTCTCTTCCCACAAGAGCTAATCAATTTGACTTTAAAAAGAAAATATCATAAGGATTTTTCAAAAGAGCCAAAAATGTCAACCAGCTTTGGAAGAGGTCAATTAGCAATGCAAATAGGAAGCTTTGTATACATCTTAACGTTTAATAAACAATTTTTGAATCTCGTTAGAAAGTACTTTTGAATCAAAACTTTACTCTTTGAAAACTTGGCTTTGATGAATTAGGCAGGAAAAAACACTGGAGCACTGGTTCCGAGGCATATGTGTCTTTTACTTGTCCAAAGTCACTACAGCAGTACCGTTAGTTTTTATCCTGAATGTCTTCTGCTATTAGGCATTCAGTTTACCTGTTGGCAAATGAGTAGGTCAACTTATGAGAAGTCACGTTTTATTGGAATGTCAGTACTCAGCAATCAACCTTGTGTCTTGCCTTCATAGGCTCTGAACAACAATATTATGGAGACAAAAATACATCTCCTTGTAGCTGTGACTACGTGTGTGTCTACCAGGAGATGTATCCAGTGAAGGTACCACCTCTGAACTACCGTAATGTCTCCAGGCTGCCAGCCCACTCCGGGCATTCTTGTCAACATCCTGGAAACTACTACTTGCTGGAAATAACAGTCTCATGTTCCTACGTGCGTGCTTAGTCACTTCAGTCGTGTCTGACTCTTCATGACCCGGTGGACTGTAGCCCGCCAGGGTCCTCTGTCTATGGGATTCTCCAGGCAAGAATACTGGAGTGGGCTGCCATGCCCTTCTCCAGGGGGTCTTCCCAACCCAGGGATCAAACCCACATCTCTCATGTCTCCTGCACTGGCAGGCAAATTCTTTACCACTGAGCCATCTTGGAAGCCCACATACATATATATTATATGTACATATTTATATATATAATTGTATTGTCCTTTGACATTTTGATTTTTATCTTACTGGTTCCCTCATTAATTCATGACAAAGTCATCAAAACATGCTCATTCTGAGAGTCACGAATTCCCATTTTGGAAACTATACTTTAACATAGCCTTTTCAGAATTTTGTAAAGTCGACCTGCCTGAAGTGACCCAGGGCATTCTTTCAAGGATAGGAGTCATGCTTCCTCCTACAAAACCAGAATTCAGCTCTTGTATTGGTTGTCACTGTGTTTATTTCCTGCGGCCTTAAGGCTTGGACTCCGGGGCTCATAGTTCCCGAGACATACTCTCACTGAGGTGACTGAGAAGACATTTTTTTTTGAAGTATGTGGTCCAAATCCTGTAGAAAGTGCTGGCAGATGCAATCCTGTCTTCAAGGGACTGAACTGCCATGGTCATGACCATGAGCCCCTGCTCAGAACAGCGTACTGAGTGTACCTGTGCACGTGAGCACACCTCCAGACACGCTTTATGTGGGTGTAATGCTCACGGGTCGCTCAGAAGATAAAGAATCTGCCTGCAATGAGGAGACGCGGGTTCGATCCCTGGGTCGGGAAGATCCCCTGGAGAAAGGAATGACTAACCCACTCCAGTATTCTTGCGCGGGAAATCCCATGGACGGAGGAGCCCAGCCGGCGACAGTTCACGGGGTCGCAAAGAGTTGGACGCGACTGAGCGACTAACGCTTAATGCTCACCTGCAGAACCTTCCCGTAAAATTTCCGGGACAGCGGCAAGAGTAGCCGTTGGCGTCACTCACGCAGGTGGCCCCGTTTGCACACTGGTGACGCTGGCAGTGGTCCACCTCCGACTCGCAGTTCACACCGGTGAAGCCAGGCTCACACCTGCAGTGATAGGCTGCCCCGCCGGGGGCGGAGCAGTTGCCGTGGATACAGGGGCTTGAAAGGCATTCATCGACATGGAGCTCGCAGTGCGGCCCCGACCGCCCCGCGGGACAGGTGCAGCGGTGGGAGCTGTAGGCGTCCTCACAGCGTCCTCCGTGCAGGCAGGGCCCGGAGCGGCAGGCGTCGAGCTGCAGGCAGCCTGTCTCCACTGGAGGCCCGGACACTTTGAGAAACCGCTCCTCCTGAGGTCTGTGCATCAAGCCACGGACGTTTTCAAAGTAAGAGAGATAGAGGCCGCTGATTGCTATCGTGCTTAGACACCCTCGCAAGGCCCGCGTGCTGTCGCTAGCTCGGTCAGCCACATAGACGTCTGTGTTGTCCTTCAGGAAGCTGAGGCTCCCGGCAGCCACTGCACTGGTCACAGGAGGCGTTTGCCCGTCCACCTCCATCTGCCACCTGGAAGCCTGGGCCCCCGGGTCTGTCATGGAGATGGTCACCTGGTACCACACGCCGTCGCTCACGGGCTGCAGACTCGTTAGACTCAGCGTGTAAAAGCTGTTGCCACTTCGCAGTTGAAATAACAACCGGGAATCCCTAATGTGAATACGAAGGAATTCAGGCTCCTTCTCTGCGTGCAGTATGACCGCGTGGGCATCCCTCGTTCTGAAACCGAAGGTAATGTTGGTGAGCTCTCTGGTGATGTTCCCGTTGCTCCTGAATATTATCTCATGGCTTTGTCCATTAAAAACAGCATTTGCGATACCTAAAGAGAGAAGGCAGTGCCAGTCAGCAACTTGACTAAACCTGTAACATTTGCTTCAGTTCAGTTGCTCAGTTGTGTCCGACTCTTTGTGACCCCATGGACTGCAGCATGCCAGACTTCCCTGTCTATCACCAACTCCTGAAGCTTGCTCAAACTCTTTTGCTTAATTACCTTTATTAACATTAATGATCAAAACATTATTAGCATCATGGATTGATATGGGCTAGGCACTCTGTTAGTTGTCATTATGTTACTTTTAATACAAATTTCTTAAATACAGGCTTATTATTAATATCATTTCTATTTTATAGAATAAGAAATTGAGATTCATAGAAGTTAAGTAATTTTTTCATGGTCAAATGGCTAATAGTTAATGAAGAAAATGTCAAACCTGGATGGTCTGACACCAAAACCCGAATCATGTATTTCTTTTCCATTGAAACGCTAATACATTCCAATATTATTTTACTTCAGTTCCCACCAATAAAGCATTGATTACCCATTTTATACATCAAGAAACTAAGCACAAAGCAATCTCAAGTCTAGCTATGGTTACACAGTAAATTAAGAGTGGAGACTGGCTTCTGAGTTAGCTGATTGTGCGCTCAGTCATGTCCGACTCTTTGCAATCCTATGGACTGTAGCCCACTGGGCTCCTCTGTCCCTTGAATTTTCCAGGCAAGGATACTGGAGGGGTTGCCATTTACTTCTCCAGGGGATCTTCCTGACCCAGAGATCTCACCCACATCTCTTGTGTCTCCTGTACTGGCAGGCGGATTCTTTACCACTAGTACCACCTGGGAAGCTGACCATGAGACACTTAAAAGTAGCAGTCTAAATGACTGATTTACTATCTGCAAACTCCAATTAAGTGTCCAGTTACCAATCTGTGCCTAAGTAAGAGTAGTATTCTGTGAAAGGGGCAAAATCATACAACCATACCATCTGCTCCACTGTATGACATGTATACGCGATCACATATGACCACAACACTTTGGGGAAATCTTATTGCGTTTTTATATTGAAGTGTTTTATCTCTTAAAATATCTGATGCTGTCAGTTTATGATCTCCTTTAATACATTCTTGAGAAAACAAGAGAAAGAAGAACTGCTTCAGCTTGACACCTAACCTGTAAACCTGGCAAATTTGGATCCACTCTGCTTTCTATTCTAATAGACTGTTGTTGAGTTGCTCGGTTAAGTCCAACTCTTTGTGACCCCATGAACAGCAGCACACCAGGCTTCCCTGTCCTTCACCATCTCCCAGAGCTTGCTCAAACTCATGTCCATTGAGTCAGTGATGCCATCCAACCATCTTGTCCTCTGTCATCCCGTTCTTCTCCTGCCTTCAATCTTTCCCAGCATCAGGGGCTTTTCCAAGGAGTCAGCTCTTCCTATCAGGTGGCCAAAGTACTGGAGCTTGTATGGATGCATTGGATGTATATGGATGTTATAATGGATGCATTGCCCTTCTTCTCATCTGCATAATAACAGAAAATATATCTACTGTTCTCTGCCCCTGGCTCCTGACCCGAGGCTCCAAAAATCCTGGTGAATTCCTAAATGATGAGAGCATGGAACTGGGAGCATGTGTGTTGTAATGAGACAACTCTGCTTGAGTTCCTGAATGGAGCCTGGCTACAGGCTGGTCATCAGGAAGACCGAGCCATGACTAGAAGCTTGAAACTCTCAGCCCCAGCCCATCCTCTAGAGAAGGATGAGGTTGGAAAATGGGGTTAATAATTAGTCATGCCTACATAAAGAAGCCTCCACAAAACCCCAAAAGTATGGCGTTCAGAGAGGTTCCAAGCTGTTCAACACAGGTACACTGGGACGGCCATGCACCCCATCTCCTCGGAACAGAAGCTCCTACACTGGGGACCTTCCCAGACCTCGCCCTGTGTATCTCCTCATCCAGATGTCCATCTGGGGCCTTTGCAGATCTTTCAATAAGCTGGTAAACCAGTAAGTGTTTCCCCGAGTTCTGTGAGCTGCTCTCGCAAATTAACTGAACCGAGGTGGGGACTGTGGGAATCTCAGATTTACAGCTGATTGGTCAGAAGCACGACTGACAACCTGGACTTGTGGTTGGCATCGGAAACAGGGTGGGAGTCTTCTAGCAGGACCGAGCCCTTGGCCTGTGAGACCTCACACTACATCTGGATAGACAGAGTCAGAGTTGCACTGAATTGTGATAACTTGAGGACACCCAGCTGGTGCTGCAGAATTGCCTGGTCAGGAGGAACCTGCACACATCAGGCATCAGAAATGTTGTCAGTGGGGTCCTAGTGTCAAAGTCAAGGGGAGACACACAGGAGGGGGACTGCTGGGCTTTCCCTAATCGGGTGGGAAGCTGTAGGTTTTCCCACACATACCCAAGCTCAGCTCTCGCAGCCATGCCTCGGGTCCCCTTCATCTCCACCTTCTTCACGGAACCTCCCCCTGCACTGCATCATCATTTTCCCTCCCCTTCCTTTATTTCCCAGCAGTGCACAAATAGGCTACAATTGCACATGAAAACCTGAGTCCTACCCTGACGTCCCCCTACCCTCTTGCATTTTTATTTCTCTAGTTCCTTCTCTGGCAAAGCTTTTTCCAAATAGTTTTATATTCACCTTGTCTGCACTTTCTCATCTCCCATTTTGTTTTTTAACATCTTCCACTGAGCCTTCGGTTCCCGTCACGTCACTGAAACCACTCTTGTCAAGGTCACGGAGGCATCAGCATGACCTGATCCAACAGGCAACTCGCTATGTCATTGTCTTCCAGCTTTCAGTCGAAATGAACCTCACAGCACTGTCTTTTGCTAACATGTGCAGCACCACACCTAACCTCGAACACTTCATATACAGACTCTTCCAGCTATTCCTCAGTGTTCTGGTTTCTACTGCTCTGCAGAGCAACGTACCAACCATTGCTGAGCCTGAGACCCCACTGCTTACCATCACGTCTAGAAAGACGCCCCAAGTCCCACACACTGCAGACAGAATTTTCTGTGGCCCAGCCCCTGACCGACTCTCCAGTGCCATTTCCAGCCATTCTTCCTCGTTCACGTGCTACAGCCACAAAAGCTTCCTGTTGTTTCTTGAAGACAACACGCTTGTTCACAAAGCATGTCTTTTACCCTTGCTGTTACTTAGACAGGATATTGGCCCCTGCTCGTCCCACACCTGCCCCTTTCTCAACATAATATGTGCTCAAATGTCACCTCCTCTGAGAGGGTTTCCCCGACTATCCAAGTGTTTCTGTCCCAAATCCACTCTCTTTTCAATTATTCTGCTTGATTTTCTCCATAGCATCTTCTAACTATTTGAAATTACATTGTTAAATTTTAACAATCCAGTTAAAAATAAACAAAATAAAAAATATAATAATATAATAGTAGTGAAAGTGTTAGTTGCTCAGTCATGTCTGACTCTGTGCGACCCTCTGGACTGTAGCCCACCAGGCTCCTTTGTCCATGGGATTCTCCAGGCCAGAATACTGGAGTGGGTTGCCATGCCCTCCTCCAGGGGGTTTTCCCAACCCAGGGATCAAACTTGGGTCTCCTGCATTATGGGCAGATTCTTTATATAATATATAAAATATACATTTTATATAATAATATATAAAATACTCATATTTTATATATAATACATAATAATAATAAAATAAGTAAAAATTTTCCTACTTGTTCCTGGTCTTTCCTCACTAGAACATGAACTTTTACGAGATCTTGGACATTCTCTGTCTAGGTTCTCACTAAGCCTTGTGCCTGGAACACTGCCTGGCATACAGTAGGTGCTCAGTAAATATTATTAAATGAATAATGTATGAAAGTAACTCAGTCCTTAATTCCGAAAAGTGAGATAATGATTAGAAACCTCAGCATGAGTAAATTCAAGTGGATTATTTGACGGGATTAACATTGCTCTTGATTTTATTGCTTTTGACTGTGGTGTTTTTTTTCCCCCCAGCCAGGTTGAGATTAGGGAGGAAAAGAGCAAGAAGTGTCTCAGTACATGCTTTAACATGTAACATGTTTACATAAAGGTTAACATGACAAACCTCATTGTTCCTCCAGCTCCTGAAGGAAGGGTGGCGTCTGTCATGCTGCGTAACTTGTCTCACGGACATGCTGACCGTGCAGGAGTCACTCCTTGTTGTCTGAGTTAGAACCACCATGCAGGCACCATTTATACTCTGCCCTTCCTTCAGGGAACTTTATCATAATAAACACGTCTCTAATGTGGGTTGTAATTTTTAAGTCTCTCTTTTTTGACAGGACGCACAGATAGAAACAATTAGGTACTAAAGGTAAATTCGGGTAGTTACTCTAGCAGAACTATCTTCTCAGCACATCTCACTCAAAATACATACCATACGGTCACGAGATCACATACAACAGAGAGAAAGTGATCTAGGGGTGATATCTGTTGGATAGGAAAAGTTCACCCCTCCTACTGATTTCCCTCCCCCCCTCCTTTATTAAGATAGATCATATGTCAAAAATGTTTCTGAGACTCTGTGAAAGGTCAGAGGCAAACTTTCTCCTCTCTCCGCAGAGGCAACACCTAGCAATGAAGAGCCCTCCATGCCTTTCCGAGGTGTCCAAGTCCTTCACATGAAGACAGGAGGCAACAACACTCACCCGGGGTGTGGCTCTCACACTGCCACTGTTTTTAGAAACCCTTTTCTTTTTTCCCTGTGAAGGCATTCAGGATGATTTAAACCCTTTTGTAGAACATAACTGGGACAAACAATTTTAGTACTTCCATCAAAAGAGTAATAAAATGAATAAGTAGTGAACTATTTTAAGCAAGCAATTCAGAGGGTCGAGCAAGGCAAAAGGTGGCATTAAAATTCTGCGCCATATTTGAGGCCTGATCTCATTCTTTATGCAAATTAATCATGCTTTATTCATGTGTGTAGCATGCGTTCATGTGTGTGTGTGCTAAGTCGCTTCAGTCGTGTCCCACTCTGTGCAACCCCATGGACTGTAGCCCACCAGGCTCCTCTGTCTATGGGGTTCTCCAGGCAAGAATACTGGCGTGGGTTGCCATGCCCTCCTCCGGGGATCTTTCCACCCCAGGGACTGAACCCGGGCCTCTTATGTCTCCTGCATTGATTGGCACATGGGTTCTTTCCCACTAGCGCCCCCTGGAAAGCCCCACGTGTAGCACATTATTTCTTAAATCTGAAACATGAGGGTATGTGTATTCTTCAAGAAAAGCTCCCCAAGTATATACGCAATGCAATACATTTCACACATCACCTGAGAAGTTGATATATCATCTTAAAGTACATAAACATCAAAAGTAAATATATACTTGTCCTCAGTCACTTCGAGGCTCAGTTGTTAATGGGCCCGAGGGCCATCTACCCTCTAGCTCCAGACTATTATTTTAGTTCATTGTTTTACAAGGTATTTTATATATTTTTAAACTTGTATGCAGGCAATGTGCTTTAAGTCTAGAGCAGTTAAGTGAAAATATTGAGTTAAATTGAAGAAAACAGATATTCATTAAACAAATATTTATTGACAGCCTCCTATGTGTTTGGCACTATTCTAGATGCTAGGAGTAATGTAGGAAACCAGAGAGAATACCTCCTTCTCTTTTGAAGCGTATATTCCACTGAGGAAAAGATGTCGAGCAAGTGAACAAATACCTATAAAACGAAACATCCAAGGATGATAAGAGCCACGAAGAAAAATGAAGCCGGGGAAGGGGGCATTTGGGTAGGAAAGGGGATGAAGAGAAGAGGCAGCCTGTGGAGCTCTGGGCTGGGAGGGTTCAGGGTAGAGGTGGTGGGGGGGGGGCCTGACTGATGGGGTGAAGGCAAGAACACTGGACAGTAAGACGTGAAAAGCACGTGGAGGCCAGCTCCTGGAGGGGTTCTCCCACCAGGAAAAGGGCAGGAACATGGGAGGTAGCTGGCGGGGATGGGGAGGCAGGGATCAGCCCCCAAGGGAATCAGGGGAAGTAGTTTGTGATGAGGATTTGACAGTATGTTTATATGCTGGTGGGAGAACTGATGATGCTGCTGGCGGGCGAGAGAAAAATTTCAGAAGCAAAACCACTGAACGAGGCAAAGAGACGAGAGTTGAGTCCAGACATGAAGGGTGGGCGACAGACTGAACTGCACATTGTCTCAAGTAGAAGGAAAGACAGACCATGAATCACTGTGTTGCCAGCACGTAGACATGTCAAAATTGTGAGGACGGTGTTCAGCTTACTAACACTTGGGACACTGCTGAGTAGGGCTGCATTTGGGCAGGAGAACTGTTCCGACCAAGGGAAATACTCATTGCAAACAGGAACTGAGTGCTTAACGCGTTCAGCTGTCTACACACAAGGTCATACAATGATCACACACACACACACACACACACACATCTATCTGCTTGTCCAGCAGACGTTTTATCCTTGTTTTACAGAGGAAGCCTTAGATTATGGAGGCAGGTGAGCCACTGGAGGCCTCATAGCTAACTGATGGCAACAGGCTCACTCTGGTGCTTTTGCTCTGCATAATCAGCAAGGAGGAAAGAAAAGCCAAATATCAGCCTTATCTTTCTCTAGAAATCAGCCTTACACGATCCAGGATGTAGGTTTGGAGTTGCTATGGCCACCATCTCCCCACTCACCCCCCAAGACCCAGGGGCGGGATATGTCATGAGGTTACCCTGGTTGACTACACTCGTGTTAGGCTTGTTACACCACCCCTCATGCTGGGGGAAGCAACCACAAGCTTCTCTGCTGAGCTGGGTGTGTCTGTGCTCTTCGTCTGGGTCGACTCATCGACCAACTGAAACGCCCAACTGGACTGGGTGGTGAGAAGTTAAACTGCACCTACATTCGAAGCCTCGAGGCAGTTGCAGGCACTGGGCGCCGGGAGGACATGGGCCGAGTTCACACCAGCGCAGCTCCTGGCAGGCCTTCCCCGCTGTGTTCGCAGGGCAGGAGCAGGAGAAGTCGTCCCACAGCGGGTAGCAGACGCCTCCGTGGTGACAGGGGTTGGGCTGAGTAGACAGTAAATCACAGGCGTAAGGAGCTCTGGCAGCTAAATGCGGAAAGGAGCCAAGCGAGACCCCGTGAATCTGTTCATGTTAACTTCCTACTTATTTACGTATCGAACATTTTTATATCTGTTGGCTGGTAAGTAGAATAAAACTTACTGCTACCATCAAAAGGAAAAGGGAAATAAATAAAAATATATAATATTGATCTCCTGTAGCACAAGGGAGATTTTCAAAGGTGTAATAATAGTCTCTATAATTTACAAATTACCAAACACTTTCAATGACACTAATGATCATTTGAGTTAGAGACTTTACCTCTCGTTTCTACTGGTGAGAAAACTGAGGTCCCTTTCATTGTCCAAGATCCTGTGTGCGCTTCTGTGCCTGCTTCAGTCGTGTCTGACGCTTCGTCACCCCATGAACTGGAGCCCACCATGCTCCTCTGTCTATGGGGTTCTCCAGGCAAGAATGCTGGAGTGGGTTGCCATGCCCTCCTCCAGAGGATCTTCCCATCCCAGGGATTGAACCTGGGTCTCTTACGTCTCCTGCATTGGCAGGTGGGTTCTTTACCAGGGAGCCACCTGGGAAGCCCTTCCAAGATCCTATCAAAAGCCAAACGGTGAAGCTGGTACTTAGATCCTCTGGGTCCCCATAGAGCGACACCTCTGCCCTCCAGGAGCCCCGCCTCTGAATCAGAAACATACTGTTATCATCTGAGTCCTCACAAGGTTGCTCACAAAGTAATCAAAACAGAAGCACTGACAAAGGAATTTCTGAGACCTCCATCTGCACTTATGTCCATCACTCTATGGACTCTGGGGACTTCCCTGGTGGTCCAGCGGTTAAGACTTCACCTTCCAAAACAGGTGGTGTGGGTTCAATCCCTGGTCAGGGGATCAAGATTCCACATGCCTTGAGGCCAAGAAACCAGAACATAAAACAGAAGCAATATTGTAACAAATTCAATAAAGACTTTAAAAATGGTCCATGTCAAAACAATCTTAAGAGACATTAAGGAGAGGATGGGATGATTTGAGAGAATAGCACTGAAGCATACATATCACCACATGTAAAACAGTGACAGCTGGATGCATGACGCAGGGAACCCAAAGCCGGTGCCCTGGGACAGCCTGGAGGGCCGGGTGGGGTGGGGTGGGAGGGGGTTCAGGAGGGAGGGGACACAGTGTGGACAGGGTCCGTGTGAGTAATCTTACCTCACACAGATTGTCTCCGGGGCAGCCTTCGGTCACATTGACAAGAACGGCACTGTGGGCTGCGTTGCTCGTTGAATTTGGGAAGAATTCCAGGTTCTCGTTGTTTAGCCTTATATCTTGGATACAGCCTTTGAAGAATCCACCACTAAGCTCAGTCTCTCGCCTGTCAGGCAGTCCACCAACATAGAGGACATCTCCTCTTTGGAGTTTCCACGTAGGAGCAGAAAGAAATCCTAGATTTTGTGACGACTGATACAGTTCAATTTTATTTGGCTTGATTTTCAAAGATACCAAGCGGACATTTCCGTCGCTGAGAACAAATGTTACTAATAATTTGGGAGAACCTGGAGTCAGCATCGCTAGCCTGCCATGCTCTAGCCAGACACGGAGGTACTGGTAAGTGCCGTTTCCCAGAGCTAAGAGCAAGCCGGCCGGACGGCGTGTTCGAACAAACATGGAGAGCGTGAGGTCCTCTTCATAATCCTTGTTGAGATGAAAAACAGCATATCCAGGAGAGTCATCTTGGCCAAATCTGCCTGCCACATACTCTTTAATATCAAGATAGAGGAGGAAAAACCAAGAAGAAACATCTTAAGATTCACAAGTAAAAAGCAGCAAAAGATTACACACACACACACACACATACACACACACACACACACACACACACACACACACATATATATATTGCAATGCATATATGTTGTTGTTTCTTCACTCAGTCATGTCCAACTCCTTTGCAACACCATGGACTGTAGCCCTACAGATTCCTCTGTCCATGGGACTTCTCAGGCAGGCAAGAATACTGGAGTGAGTTGTCTTTACTTTCTCCAGGGGATCTTCATGACACAGGGATTGAACCCATATTTCCTGCATTGTCTGGTGGATTCTTTACCACTGAGCCACCAGGGACATATATATATATTCAGCCTTATTTTTTACAAATACAGCCATATTTTTTAAAGTTCAGGACAAACTTATTCAATAGAATGACAATTTAGCCTGACTTTCTGAACTTGTGGGTTTACTTTATTCTGAAAATTAGATTTCGGTGTATAGTTTATAGCTGAGGTCCACTGATCACAAGGAGGAAGAGAAGATTTCTGCACTGATGAAACTCCACACCTCCTCCTCACTGCCCTGAAGAGGTGGGACTAAAAGGAGGGAGACCAGATACTACCCTGTTCCAGCTTGGCTTGGAGAAGTCTGGGGAGCAAGAGCTCTTCCTCCAGGACATGTAAGCAGGCTATTTGAGCAATCATTGTCTTTGCTATATGGGGAGCATCCTCAAGCAAGTGGCATTAAATCTAATTATTCCTTACAAAGGACAGAAATCAAGAATTAGATTGGCAAATCCTCACTTGGAAAGATAACCCTGACAATAATAGGAGGTGAGGCAGCTGAACAAAGGAAGAGGAGGACTCTTCCTCCTGTCGTCCTTGGTGGGTAAAGAAAGGCGTGGAGCATACAGAAGTTGGACTCAATCCAAAAGCTGAGTTTTGAACTCACCCAACATTTCCTATGGACAGAGAGGTTTCTAATGCATGGACGTGGCAACACTATGGGTGTGCCTCACCACAAGAAAACCCTTGAGGAGCATGAAAATGAATGGACATGGACCTTCAAAAGCATCAATGATACAGTAGAAACAAAAGTTTTCGTACTCCTAAAGCTTATATTTGGAGAAGGCAATGGCACCCCCACTCCAGTACTCTTGCCTAGAAAATCCCATGGATGGAGGAGCCTGGTAGGCTGCAGTCCATGGGGTCACTAGAGTTGGACACGACTGAGCGACTTCACTTTCACTTTTCATTTTCATGCATCGGAGAAGGAAATGGCAACCCACTCCAGTGTTCTTGCCTGGAGAATCCCAGGGACGGGAAGCCTGGTGGGCTGCTGTCTATGGGGTCGCACAGAGTCGGACATGACTAAAGCGACATAGCAAAGCTTATATTCCAGCTGGGTAGAGGTTATGTGGTATGTGAGGTGGTGACAGTTTCTTTGGTATAAAATAAGTCAAGCAGACAATGGGATTACAGAGAGCTGGGGGTGGGAGTGGAGCCTGCATTTTAAATGGAGTTGTCAGGGAAGAGCTCTGAGAAGGTACTATTTTAGCAAAACCCCATAGAAAGGGGTGATATTATTGCAGAAATGCAGGAAAGAAATGACGGTCTTGGATCAGTGGTCATGGTGGAGATGGGGAGAAGTGATCAGATTCTGGAAATGTTTTGGTAGGACCAACAGGATCTTCTGGGGCAAGTTCATCTCCAAGGTGTTTGGTCTAAGTAACTAGAAGCATTGAATCTCCATTTGCAGAGATGGAGGAGAAAACAGTAGGAATGGATTTGGGTTGTGGGGGGTGGGGGGAATGGGATTTCATATTAAATTTAAGATGTCCTATTAGATATCCAGGTGGAAGTGTCTAGTCAGCAGTTAGATAAAGAGGTTCAGGGAAGACATTTGGCGTGAGCCATAGTGAAGAGGAACTAAAAAGCCTCTTGATGAAAGTGAAAGTGGAGAGTGAAAAAGTTGGCTTAAAGCTCAACATTCAGAAAACGAAGATCATGACATCTGGTCCCATCACTTCATGGGAAATAGATGGCGAAACAGTGGAAACAGTGTCAGACTTTATTTTTCTGGGCTCCAAAATAACTACAGATGGAGACTGCAACCATGAAATTAAAAGACACTTACTCCTTGGAAGGAAAGTTATGACCAACCTAGATAGCATATTCAAAAGCAGAGACATTACTTTGCCAACAAAGGTTCGTCTAGTCAAGGCTATGGTTTTTCCTGTGGTCATGTATGGATGTGAGAGTTGGACTGTGAAGAAGGCTGAGCGCTGAAGAATTGATGCTTTTGAACTGTGGTGTTGGAGAAGACTCTTGAGAGTCCCTTGGACTGCAAGGAGATCCAACCAGTCCATTCTGAAGGAGATCAGCCCTGGGATTTCTTTGGAAGGAATGATGCTCAAGCTGAAACTCCAGTACTTTGGCCACCTCATGCGAAGAGTTGACTCATTGGAAAAGACTCTGATGCTGGGAGGGATTGGGGGCAGGAGGAGAAGGGGACGACAGAGGATGAGATGGCTGGATGGCATCACTGACTTGATGGACGTGAGTCTGAGTGAACTCTGGGAGTTGGTGATGGACAGGGAGGCCTGGCGTGCTGAGATTCATGGGGTCGCAAAGAGTCGGACATGACTGAGCGACTGATCTGATCTGATAGTAATTTTGGATTTGCCAGTGTACACATGGCTTTTAAAGCCATGAGACTAGATGTGATCACCAAGAACATGAATCTAGAGAGAGAAGAGGTCCAAGAGCTGAGCCCTTAAGCATCAGGCATGTGGAGGTAAAGGAGCTGATAAATGAATAAGACAGAAAGAGAACCCAGAGAGTGATGCCCCCAAGCCTAGGGAAGGAAGGGTTTTCAGGAGGAAAAGTAAAGCAAAAGTGAAAGCCACTCAGTCATGCCCAACTCTTTGCGACCCCATGGACTATACAGTCCAGGAATTCTCCAGGCCAGAATACTAGAGTGGGTAGCCTTTCCCTTCTCCAGGGGATCTTTCCAACCCAGGGATTGAACCCAGGTCTCCCACATTGCAGGTGGATTCTTTCCCAGCTGAGCCACCAGGGAAGCCGAAGAATACTGGAGTGGGTAGCCTATCCCTTCTCCAGCCAATCTTCCTATAACAGGAATCAAACTGGGGGTCTCCTGCATTGCAGGTGGATTCTTTACTAGCTGAGCCACCAAGGAAGCCTTTCAGGAAGAGGGGGTATTCAACAGTGGTAACGGTTGCTGAGCAGTCAAGGCAGGTGAGGACTGAAAACTGACTGCTGAACTTGGCAACCTGGAAATCACTGATGCACTAGACAAGGGCATCACCTTAAAGATATTACCATCTTCAAGTCTTCACATCCCCATCCTACCCAGAAAAGTGGAATATTACAACATATTTAAATGATGCCATATGGTTCCACTGAAGTTTGAACAAAGGTGGGACATATTTTAGTTTAGCTGAACTACAGTGAAATTTGCTCAGGCAACCATCGTGTTTGAAGACCTTCTGCATAAAAGGCTTCATTTTCAAAATTTCATCTCGATTTCTTCCAGGATCATTACAGCTCGAATCTGCATTTGGAGACCACCCGCTCCAGCGAGCTACAGGTGGCTTTCAAAGCGCGCCGTTAGATGCAACAGTCCGTTTGAAGAGGCTAACATCTCTGAACACACAGCAGCGCTTTCATGTGAGATAAAATGTTTAATAAGGAAAGCTGGCTCTTGAAGTTCCCGAGGTTTGGGAAAATGCACAGAATCGCTCTGCTCAGGGGTGGTCCCTGCTGGTCATCCTGGGACGCCTACAGCATCGCTTTGTGGATCCAGATTAAAAACACAGAACACAGAGCGGTTTCTTTCTCTCAGAAGCTTGACTTTTCAGCAGTCCTGTTCGTCTTCAGAAGTCACAAGCACATAGTCAGAGCACGTGATTTAGTACATGATTTTAGAAGCACCTGACGCCACACATGACTTGTCTGGGACACGGAAAGAATGATTCTCGTATGTGTTGTTGATGTGTCCTGGAGAGGGATGACAAATACGGCTGAAAAGTAACTTCAAGTTTTAATGATTGATGGACTGCAACAAGAAGAAACGTATTGAGAATAAATAAAAGCCACTTGGGTCTAAACGCCCTTCACTGGTTTAGGGCGGAAGAAGCAGAACTCTGAGGCACCATTGGTGAGAATAGCTCAAAGTGAGCCTATCGCAGAATGTGGCTGCCAAAGGTCAACATGGTCTTAGGCTGCAGAATAGAAGAATGTTCTCCAGAATGAGAAGGTCACAGTCCCATGGCACTCTGCACTCTCAGCTCATCTAGGAGCCAGATAAGCATATTTATTCCCAAGCAAGCAAGCAGCTGATAGAGGGTCTGAAAACGAGCCCCTGAGGAAAGCATTAGAAGAAGCTGGATGTGTTCAGCATGATAGGCATGACAGCCTCGACAGTACAAGACTTGTCTCCAAATACTTGAGTTCTCATGGAGAACACATGTAAGCAAGATTGGCATTGGCTTCAAGAGTTACAATGCAGCCAATGAACGGAAGGGTAGGTCATCCTACATTATTTCAGGACCAAGAAACAACTTTTAGGGGATTTCTGGAAAGATGGAGGACGAATGGGTTCTCACGCCTGGCGGTGCATAAGCAGAGCTCTCGGCCACTACACTCGGCACGCACAGCTGTAAGAAATTCAGTCATGGAGTGAAGGACATCCGATGCCTAAGAAGCTCTAATTCCAAGAGGGTAAGAGTCTCAAAGTTTAGGTGTATAACTGAAGATAAGACATATGTCAATTGCCTCTGTTAATGAAACATCCTCTGGAAGGAATGAGATCAGTGACACGTTATACTGAACAGTATCTTGGAAGCTCCCCATTCCTGGACACAGCCAGGATGACAAGATAACACTGATATGGAGCATTAAAAAATGATGCCTAAAGAATCATGTCTATGCTTCTAAGGAAGCACAGACACTTGCAGACAAGTTTTGAGAAAATTTTCTCTGAACTCTTCTTGTTGTGAGACACTTGATTATTTTTAAATGATCAGCTCTACAATACAGGAAGCCCCTCTGTCTTCCCTGTGTAGTCAGCCAGCTAAATTCTCCCTCCAGTTTGTCTGTTCCTTGCAATGGGTACCATGTTTGGGAAACACTGAGCTGGGATCAAGACCTGGGTGAAGTTCCCCTTGTACTTTTTAGCACATCTCCCTCCTCCTGCACGTCTGTGCACAATGACAGAAAGGTTCCAGGTTGTCCCATATAGCTTGCAAGCATCTTGTGTGATGGGATAAACTCCCCAGCAAACATTCCTCAAAGATGACAGCAAATACAGGGCACTGTGGGGCTTCCCAGGTGGCACTAGTAGTAAAGAATCTGCCTTCCGATGTAGGAGACTTAGGAGATGCGGGTTTGATCCCTGGGTCGGGAAGATCCCCTAGAGGAGGGCATGGCAACCCACTCTAGTATTCTTGCCTGGAGAATCCCATGGACAGAAGAGCCTTGAGGGCTACAGTCCATGGGGTCACAAAGAGTGAGACACGACTGAGCGGCAGAATGCACACAAGGACGCTTTGAATTTATGACTAAGAGGTGATATCCGAAATATAACTTTTCTTAAACTTATACCAAGAATTTCAGAAACAGAAGACTTTACAGAACTTACTCCCTAAGGAGATATCTTCTGAAGCTTTTTCATGAGGATTAACCAGTTTCAAATAGTGGAGGGGCAGCAGGGTGTGGGAGAAGGAACTTGGAGGAAGACAGGGGACAGGTAACCGACTCAGGAACTGGGTTTCAAGACTGTGAGTTTTCCAAGTTGGAAAAAAATAAAGCAAACCAGAACCCACGAGACTGGCATCTCTTGAATCTATTTACCAGGACAGTTAGCATCACTGCAGTCAGTAGCAACCCCATGGGTCACCGCACTTGGAAGCTGGTCAAAATGACTCAGCATCTGTTTGTTATTTTGTATATGTAGGAAAAATATTGCCTTGGGTCAATTAGATTTTTCTTCAAAAACTGAACATTGCTGCAGTATAATTT
Source organism: Bubalus bubalis (assembly GCF_019923935.1). Classification (NCBI taxonomy): domain Eukaryota; kingdom Metazoa; phylum Chordata; class Mammalia; order Artiodactyla; family Bovidae; genus Bubalus; species Bubalus bubalis. Next base: position 4,627,012 of record NC_059161.1, read on the forward strand.
CTCCCTTTCTCCTTTAAAAAAAAAATCTCAAAACAACTTGCCATTCCATTTAAAATATTACTTAGAGCTAGTAGATGCCAGACCTCATTGTCAAGCAGGTCCGTGATTTGTAATGTATATTGTGGTCGGGGGAGACCCATGAATAGCGTCTAATAATTCTCAGCCCTTCATACATGGAGTAGGGTACAGACCAAGGCTGGTTTCAATTTCACTTCATATAAAGCACAGAAGACTATTTACCAGATGTCGTCCCTTTTCAAATAACTCTCAAATCTTGGGGTGAATTACAGCTCACTTCAAAGCAGTCTGTTGCAATTACCTTTCTGACATTTTCAGTGCAAAAGAATCATAATAAAAAGGAACAGGTATATATTGATCACTATCAACAGCGATCTTTGGAACGATGTCGGAAGTCAGGCTTTTGAAGTGCATTTCAAACTCATCTGCTGGAGAAATTACATCAATTAGTTTATGGCATCTACCCAGTTTCCATGTTATTACTTTTTAAAAATATTTTCTTTCTTGGACACGTAAGTAGAATACCTGTTTTCTCCAATGCAACTCTTAAAAATACACCTTTGAATAAAATTGGTGGTTTATAAAACTGCTAAACTGAGGCATGATTTTGGAGCAGGTGTGAACTGCATAGAAAGGGGGGGCAACAAAGTAACTGTTTCTTAGGAAAGAAACTCCTACTAGGCACGAGCCATTGAGCTGTACGCACGAGCCATTGAGCTAGGACTTGGTATTGACTAGTTTCATGGCCTATTCTTCAAAAAGACTGCTTCCCTTTCAAGTAAAATATACAATAAATTTCTGATACACCACAAATGATAAGATTGTAGCAGCATTTTGTAAACACCAAGAAGGAAACCCGCTTGGATGGGAGCTGTGGGCTTAGTTTTTGCTTCTCTGCATGGCTGAAACCCTGGCGTGGGCCGCCTTCACTGAGACGGAACTAGTGCACACCCCAGGCTCCTCCGTTTCCCGTCGGCGGGCAGCCAGCAGCAGCGTCCTTTGGGGTCGTCACTGCCAGCAGCAGCCTGGCCGTTAAGACCCCGGCCCCCCAGCCCCCAGCCCCCTCACCTCCGTGACAGCCGCGGCCGCGGTAGGGCCTGTAGCACTCACACTGGTGGCCGAGCCACAGGTCGAGGCAGCGTCCTCTGTCGCGACACGGCTGGCTCTCACACCAGTCTTTTCGGGCGCAGCCTGCCCTGACGTTCAGAGACTGGTCGGATGAGAGGTTCTCTGTGGTGATGGCATTCGAGTCCAGGTGCACGTCTTGGAGGCAGCCTACGAGCGAAGGTGCGGATGGTATCCTATAGACGTTAAGCAGAGCATCACCACTGTGGGCTCTTCCTTCTGGCAAACCCCCCAAAAAGGAGTTCTGGAGAGTACACGCTGATGACCCATCACTTTCAAATGGAGAAGGAGCCCTAGCAACGCATGTCCCCATGCAAGAGTCGTCGCGTAGGGCGAGGGTCACAGCCTCTGCAAACGTCGCCTCCACCGTGTGCCACCCTCCGTCGCTGGTGTCGTGGGGGATGAGCAGGACCACCTTCGGCCGATCGCCAACTTGAATGGTCAAGTGGACAAAGCCAGCCAGCACCTCCAGCATCACAAACGCGTCCCGGTCACCCCGGAAGAGCAGCAGGGCCGCTGGCTGGATGGTCTGGAAACTGAGGGCTACGGTACAGCCTGAGTCCTGGGCCAGAGCTGAGCCACTTGAGACCCGCAGGAAGCCACTGCCCAAAAAGGACAGCGTGGTGACAGTTCCACACCGTGACCCGGTGTAGCCAGGGGGGCACAGGCAGTCGAATCCGTGCTGGCCGTCGTGGACGTGAGGGACGCACGTCCCGTTGTTTAGACACGGATGATCGGCACAGCCCAGGAGAGTATCAGAGCAGTCCCTGCCTCCAAAGAAGACTCCAGAATGGGGATCAAATGGGCAGTGGCAAGTGTAACCCTCAGGCGAGTTCTCACAAGTGCCCCCATTGCGGCAAGGGCTGGACGAGCACTCGTCCACGTCCTCTTCACAGTGGACTCCTGTTCAAGGACAGAGAACAGACCTGAGTTACATACAGTCAGATCGAACACAGACACCTCACATCATCTTCATGTGGAATCTTGCGGAGGGGCAGACGGGCTCAGGTTTAGGGCTGTAACAGAGAGAAGCGTGAATCGTGGTCGAGGGTGTGATCATTCTGCCTGTGAGGTGCATGGAAGGGCCGTCACAGCAAGCCTGGAATTCTTCCTCTAGAAATCGGCTCCTTGCCATGTAGAGTGGCTGACTCAAATTATCACCGACAGACACATATGTGACACTGAATATCGTAACAATTTTTTTTTAAAGAGAGAGATTGCTATTAGGATCAAATCTAGGCACAAACTATTTGTTTGGGGACTTAAATCCCAGATATGGTTTATGCCGCCATGGGCTGCTAATTTCACTCTGTTCTACTTGGGAACAGCAATCTGCCTTCTCCATTTTTGGCAACTCCCCGTAATCCCTAGTGGCTTCCCTGGTGGCTCAGATGGTAAAGAATCTGCCTGCCAATGCAGGAGATGTGAGTTTGATCCCTGGGTCAGGAAGGTGCCCTGGAGGAGGGCATGGCAACCCACTCCAGTATTGTTGCCTGGGAAATCCCATGGACAGAGGAGCCTAGCCGGCTACAATCCACAGGCTCGCAAAGAGCTGGACACAACTCAGCAACTAAAGAGCAAGAACATAATCCCTAGACCCATAGACAGTGCAGACGCCTCTCTCTGCAGAGGCTTCTGAGGAGAATGGAGGGTCCCCTCTCCTGCTCACCAGGATTCTAATATAAACCGTGAAAACTATCCAACAACAAGCCCTGGCTTCTAGCTTCTTCACTTTCTTTTACTCTTCTTCCTGACTCTGAAGTCAAAAAAATTTTTGATACCTAATTAGAGAACTCATTAAATGAATTCTATTAGAATTCTAATAGAATTCATCTAATCCAAGTAACAAAAAGAAACATAACACTTTGTGAGAGTGATGGTTGCGGTTTTTAAGGAAGTTCAAATGCACAAATGGTGCTAACAGAAACGGACATGCGTGTAGCACTTACACAGTTTTGCCAACACCGTGACCCACATCACGTGTCTGTGCTTACTGAAAGCTCCCGTGCTTTCAGGGCAGATGGGCTCAGCTCCCCTTCACAGATAGTTTTGAAGCTTAGAAAGACTGGTGTCTAAATTCCAAAGCACTTATACAATCTGGTTTTTAAAATGCAGTGGGACACTTTCTCTTTTTAATTGATAATTTAGTGCATTCCTGTTTATTATTATTACTAACATGTCTGTCTAACTTTCCCAATGAACTCCATGCCTAAATGCCCACCTTTTAAATTTACTCAAAGGCTCCCATGTTGATAAAGCTGGGTTTGAATCCCAGCTAAGATAGTGAGCAGGCTACATTTACTTTTGGTGTCTAGGTCTTCTGACCTACAAAACGGGGTTAATAATAGTACCTGCAGTACAGTTCAGTTCAGTTCAGTCGCTCAGTCGTGTCCGACTCTTTGCGACCCCATGAATTGCAGCGCGCCAGGCCTCCCTGTCCATCACCAACTCCCAGAGTTCACTCAGACTCACTTCCATCAAGTCAGTGATGCCATCCAGCCATCTCATCCTGTTGTCCCCTTCTCCTCCTGCCCCCAAGTCCTCCCAGCATCAGAGTCTTTTCCAATGAGTCAGCTCTTCGCATCAGGTGGCCAAAGTACTAGAGTTTCAGCTTTAGCATCATTCCTTCCAAAGAAATCCCAGGGCTGATCTCCTTCAGAATGGACTAGTTGGATCTCCTTGCAGTCCAAGGGACTCTCAAGAGTCTTCTCCAACACCACAGTTCAAAAGCATCAATTCTTCAGCACTCAGCCTTCTTCACAGTCCAACTCTCCCATCCATACATGACCACTGGAAAAACCATAGCCTTGACTAGACGAACCTTTGTTGGCAAAGTAATGTCTCTGCTTTTCATTATGCTATCTAGGTTGGTCATAACTTTCCTTCCAAGGAGTAAGCGTCTTTTAATTTCATGGCTGCAGTCACCATCTGCAGTGATTTTGGAGCCCAGAAAAATAAAGTCTGACACTGTTTCCACTGTTTCCCCATCTATTTCCCATGAAGTGATGGGACCGGATGCCATGATCTTCGTTTTCTGAATGTTGAGCTTTAAGCCAACTGTTTCACTCTCCATTTTCACTTTCATCAAGAGGCTTTTTAGTTCCTCTTCACTTTCTGCCATGAGGGTGGTGTCATCTGCATATCTGAGGTTATTGATATTTCTCCCGGCAATCTTGATTCCAGCTTGTGTTTCCTCCAGTCCAGCGTTTCTCATGATGTACTCTGCATATAAGTTAAATAAGCAGGGTGACAATACACAGCCTTGACGTACTCCTTTCCCTATTTGGAACCAGTCTGTTGTTCCATGTCTAGTTCTAACTGTTGCTTCCTGACCTGCATGCAAATTTCATGAACAGTATGAAAAGGCAAAATGATAGGATACTGAAACATGAACTCCCCAGTTCAGTAGGTACCCAATATGCTACTGGAGATCAGTGGAGAAATAACTCCAGAAAGAATGAAGGGGTGGAGCCAAAGCAAAAACAATACCCAGCTGTGGATGTGACTGGTGATAGAAACAAGGTCTGATGCTGTAAACAGCAATATTGCATAGGAACCTGGAATGTCAGGTCCATGAATCAAGGCAAATTGGAAGCGGTCAAACAAGAGATGGCAAGAGTGAATGTCGACATTCTAGGAATCCGCGAACTAAAATGGACTGGAATGGGTGAATTTAACTCAGATGACCATTATATCTACTACTGCGGGCAGGAATCCCTCAGAAGAAATGGAGTAGCCATCATGGTCAACAAAAGAGTCTGAAATGCAGTACTTGGATGCAATCTCAAAAACGACAGAATGATCTCTGTTCGTTTCCAAGGCAAACCATTCAATATCACGGTAATCCAAGTCTATGCCCCAACCAGTAATGCTGAAGAAGCTGAAGTTGAATGGTTCTATGAAGACCTACAAGACCTTTTAGAACTAACACCCAAAAAAGATGTCCTTTTCATTATAGGGGACTGGAATGCAAAAATAGGAAGTCAGGAAACACCAAGAGTAACAGGCAAATTTGGCCTTGGAATACGGAATGAAGCAGGGCAAAGGCTAATACAGTTTTGCAAAGAGAACGCACTGGTCATAGCAAACACCCTCATCAACAACACAAGAGAAGACTCTATACATGGACATCACCAGATGGTCAACACCAAAATCAGATTGATTATATTCTTTGCAGCCAAAGATGGAGAAGCGCTATACAGTCAACAAAAACAAGACCAGGAGCTGACTGTGGCTCAAACCATGAACTCCTTATTGCCAAATTCAGACTTAATTGAAGAAAGTAGGGAAAACCACTAGACCATTCAGGTATGACCTAAATCAAATCCCTTATGATTATACAGTGGAAGTGAGAAATAGATTTAAGGGCCTAGATCTGATAGATAAAGTGCCTGATGAACTATGGAATGAGGTTCATGACATTGTACAGGAGACAGGGATCAAGACCATCCCCGTGGAAAAGAAATGCAAAAAAGCAAAATGGCTGTCTGGGGAGGCCTTACAGATATCTGTGAAAAGAAGAGAAGTGAAAAGCAAAGGAGCAAAGAAAAGATATAGGCATCTGAATGCAGAGTTCCAAAGAATAGCAAGAAGAGATAAGAAAGCCTTCTTCAGCGATCAATGCAAAGAAATAGAGGAAAACAACAGAATGGGAAAGACCAGAGATCTCTCCAGGAAGGACAAGGAATCCTGGCATGCTGCAGTCCATGGGGTCACAAAGAGTCAATCATAACTTGGTGACTGAACAATCAAAAAATAATCATCCTTATAGGTAATAGAGAGCTGACATAGGAATTACAGGCTATATTCTAAAGGAGAGTTCTAATGCAAGTTTCATTTAACTGAACTTACAACAAGTTCTTCTAAAACTTTATTGTTAGAAGATATTTTACTTAGATTTGATTTTCACAGGATTTTGAGCACAGAAAAAATTAATCTGCAAGCATTTAATTAAGAGGAATACTGAACAACTCATGAGTTATAATCAAAGTGAAACACCTTGTCCCCACCCATTGTGCTTTTCAACATATTTAATGGAGTAGGGGGTAAAAGCTTGGATAAAATCTCCAGCAGACTCCAAGTCTTTTCTGCAGAGCCTTGAGTAATAATAGTCTTAAGGGCATATTTTAAACACCGATGCTAAATAGTCCTAAGAACCATGAAGTTTTAGTACATTTCAGAATTGAATCTTCTTTTTCCGTCTGCCAGGTGGACTTCAGGCTGCCTTGGAAATGACTTAAGGAGCTCCCCCTTCTTTTTCCCTCCACTCCGCCCCGCTACCCTTCTAGACTTCTGCCTGGGAGTCAGAAGGGTTCAGAAGGTATTCCCTGCAGGTGCTGGTGGTGGATGCTCCACGCTCCCTGAGACTGGCAGGTGCTTCAGGAGGACTTATTCTGGGGGCTCTTTCTTGGGTCCTTGGTCTCCGTTGCTCCAGTGAACACCGCAGTTCCCTTGGACTGCAAGGAGATCAAACCTGTCAATCCTAAAGGAAACCAACCCTGAATATTCATTGGAAGGACTGATGCTGAAACTGAAGCTCCAATACTTTGGCTACCTGATGCAAAGAGCCAACTCATTGGAAAAGACCCAGATGCTGAGAAAGCTTGAGGGCAGGAGGAGAAGGGGGGGCGACAGAGGATGAGAAGGTTGGATGGCATCGTCAACTCAATGAACATAAATTTAAGCAAACTCCAGGAGACAGTGAAGGTCAGGGAAGCCTGGGGTGCTGTAGTCCATGGGGTTGGAAAGAGTTGAACACGACTGAGTGACTGACCAACAAGCCAGGTTTTAAGGAAAAAGCATTGAATGAGAGATTGTTGTAAATCTTTAGTTGTGTAAACTAAAAATTTTAAATCAAATCAATCAATAAATATTGATTACATATCTACTGCATATAAAAAACACTGTGGATAACATGGAATAAAAACTGACCCCCATCCTCACTAGTTTAATGGAAAAATAAGACAAATGTGTGAAAAATTAAATGAAAGTGTAAATTAAGACAACATTAGAGAGAACACTAAACAGGGTATAATGGGTTCTAAGTGAATCGTATGAATGGCAAATAGATGAACAATGGCTGCTCTGGAGAGAGAGTGATCTTCAGGATGGGCTGGATTGGGAAGATTTTGTAGGTAGAATTTAAGACAGGTTTTCAAGTATGGATCAGATTGGCAAAGACACATAAAGACTTAGACGAATCAACAAAAACTGTTTCCTGGAAAACCACTAGACGTTTAGAGGTGACAGTGTGCTTGGCAATCTAGTTGGCATGGAGGATTTACGCAGGAAAAGCAAGTTAGAAAGATTAAATGTAGCCAGATTGGAGAAGGTCTGGCATTGAGGGCGTTTTGTTTCAATTAATTAATTAATTTTTGGAAGGCAATGGGGATTAAGCTGGTAGTTGTTGAATGGAAGGCCGAGCTGCTTTCGCCTAAGGACCCATCCCACGGGATCTGTACCAGATGAAATGGGAAGAAACCAGAGACAGGAAGACACGAGGCAGCTGTGAGGATCATCCACAGCTAAGGTTAGGAGGGCCTGGAATCAGACACTTACTTCTTCATCATTACAAGTCTCCTTTCATTTATCTTTGGTCAGCAAGTAAGTACAGAGAGTGATATTTCTTTATGGTTGCTTACTGCATTTTATCTTGCAACTCCTAAAATTTATAGATTTAATCTTTCACAGAATAACTACCAATCACTTGATTATTAGTATGTGTTTCCTTTAAATATAAACAAGAAAAACTAGTTTTAGATTTTACTACCATCATGGGGAAAAAAGAGAGAGAGTCTAGTCTAGGTCAATAGGTCTGAAGAAAGGTCAATATTTAGGTCAATAGTCTGAAGAAAGTAAGAAGAATTAGATATTAAAAGTAGAAAGCTGATTTATGCTTTCGCTTTGCTTAAAATCTGTTCTATTGACATCTCCAACATAAAATAAGGTTAGATATATTTATTTCATGAACCTAGAAAATTAAAATGGGAAGAGAGACTGAAGCTTCTTTTCTTGGCTATTTGACTAGCTTGGCAAAGAATGTCTGCTGTCAATCAAGATAAAAGGATTAAGGAATATTTGTGGGATTACCTGTGTCATTCAGTCTTCTTAATGGGTATTTTAGTTGACAATGGGTTGGTTATTTAGGTCCTTGTATTTATAGAACAAGGTGGATTGCTTAAAGCTGTTATGTTGTTTATGTGAAGTCTATTCATTTAATTCAAAAAGGTCACTTCCTTTTATTTTTCTAAAATTCTTTTATTTGAATATCTGATTCTATGATAAGATTGTATTTAAAAAATAATCAAGATAGGGAAAATTCGTATTATCTGGAAAACCCCATATTTGCTGCTGCTGCTGCTAAGTTGCCTCAGTCGTGTCCGACTCTGTGCGACCCCATAGAGGGCAGCCCACTAAGCTCCTCTGTCCCTGGGATTCTCCAGGCAAGAACACTGGAGTGGGTTGCCATTTCCTTCTCCAATGCATGAAAGTGAAAAGTGAAAGTGAAGTTGCTCAGTCGTGCCTGACTCTTAGCAACCCCATGGACTGAAGCCTACCAGGCTCCTCCATCCATGGGACTTTCCAAGCAAGAGTACTGGAGTGGGGTGCCATTGCCTTCTCCATCCCATATTTATATAAGAATAAATTATATTCATGGATAAAAAGGACATAGACTTTATGTTTAATATAAATATCATGAACTGTTAAATGACCCTTTGCTATATTCCCACTTAGAAAGTCATAGCTAATGAAATATCTAATAGAAAATTATTTCTACAAAAATTTATATACAAGTAAGTTTCATCTTTCTTTATTTTAAATGACTCAGGTGTTTTCTTTATTTTAATAAATAGAAATCAAGAAAAAATTAAAGTCCAAGGACTCGTTGCCTAAACCTTCCCTGTACTCATTACTTTCTGCTACTCAAAACTCATAATTTTCAGTTGATAGTAATCTCTAATATAGCATTAACACTAGTTGCTAAATAACCATCTTAAACACTGTAACAACGGTACCAATCACCTTATGCAAGTAATAAGAAAAGAGTGAGTTACCTATGAGCATTGCCATTAAAATGTGAAAACCTTGGGTCCTGGCTCCAAACATTTTCCTGTAGAAAAAGGGATATCCATCCAAACACCTACTAGGTTGACAGGACCAGTTTCTGATGCTTTTCTACCATTTTCCAAAAGCGTGTCACTTTCTTCCTTCAGGCAGAGGCTGTGGGACTTAGTCTGGGTGCCGGATCACTGGGGCTTAGTGTAAGACCCATTTGCGCTGCTTACCAAGCAGACTTGTTACAGCCTTAGTCTCTCCTCAGTCCTGGCGCCTCTCCTTTCTAAGTCCCAAGAGCAAATGTTAACAGGAACACGGCCACCTCTATCACAGAAGGAGGCGTTTGGGGGGCTTGACAGACAGACTGGAAATTCTGGTAACTTCTATCATGGACCATTAGAGATCGATTTTATTTTTTCTTCACAACAATGAAAATGGTTTCTGTTTTCATTTTTTCCCCTATTTTGCTTTCAACAGCAGTTAGGAAATTTATGGCAGCTTTGAATCTATTGAACGTCCATGCAGGGCACTGGCAAAGAGAAACTAAGGAAAGAGCAGGGGTTTTCATCCGACTTCACAGATTGTGGGCAGTTACTTGTGTGATGCTCCCAGGCTTCAATTCCACTTCTCTGTGAAAAAAAAAAAAAAAAAAGACTATGCTCTGTTCGTCTTAAATATAATGGCATTTGATGCTGTGCAATAGGACAATTTGAATACGTGAGGTGTTTGGGACATACTTAGAGGAGCTGGTGCTTGACGGTTTTGTTTTGCTCTTTTTTTAACAGACCTGAGGATCTGCAGAGGTTTCACTCGGGCAAAACAGGCTGAGACCTCACCAAGCGCCACAGAACTGCCTCGGGGCCTGAAATCCTTACCGCTGGAGCAATTTCTGTAGGCTGAGGTCTGGTCTCTTAGAAGGCTTGAAAGGATGAAAATATTACCTGAGAAGGGTGGTAGCTGTGTCATGAGGCAGGACCAGTGCCTTGTCATGGGTCAGTGTATAAGCCTAAACATCTGCCAGGGGGCTTCTCTGGTGACTCGTCAGTGCAGGAGACAGGGGTTCAATGCCTGCTCTGGGAGGTTCCCACGTGCCACGGAGCAACAAAGTCCGCGTGGCACAACTACTGAGCCTGTGCTCCAGAGCCCGGGAGCCGCCACCCCTGAAGCCTGGCGCCTGGAGTCTGCTCTCCGCAACAAGAGAAGCAGCTGCGACGAGAAGCCCACATGCCACTAGAGGGTAGCCCCGCCCCTTGCCACAACCAGACAAAAGCCTACATAGCCGCGAAGACCCGGCAAAGCCAAAAATAAATTTAAAAAGTTATTTTTAAAAAGTCTGCCATGGATCTGAGTCAGAGAGGCTGTGATGGAAACCAGGTGATAAGGAAAATTCATTGCAATAAGTATGTTCCTTCACTCACTGATTATTTCTTCGCCCTTTTAACTGTGCTGGATGAATGAACATCACTCAGTATTCACTCATCCTTTTAACAGGTGCTGGAAATAGGATGTGAGCAAAAGGAGCCTTGGCTCTGCTTCACGGGAGGGAACATGGGTTACCCAGGTTTACAGCCCTGTGGAAGGCTGGGCAGACGGGGGTCTCGGGGACCATAGGACCAAGCCAGCCCATGGGGGCTAGAGCAGAGGGTGCGGTGCAGAGGAGAAGCAACATATTCAGAGTTCTGACCAATGGATCAGCTCAGAGAGAAGTTTCTAGCGACCATCAGGGAGCCAGAATAATGAAATAGAATAAACAAAGAGTAGGAGCCTTGAAAACTGATTTTCAAAAGCCAACTTTGATATTTTCTAGGCTATGAGGACTCGGGCAGGCTTCCCAGGTGGCACTGTGGTAAAGAACTCACCTGCCAATGCAGGAGACACAAGTGACGGGTTTGATCTGTGAGTCAGGAAGATCCCCTGGAGAAGAAATGGCAACCTGCTCCAGTATTGTTGCCTGGAGAAACCCGTGGACAGAGGAGCCTGGTGGGCTGCAGGCCACGGGGTTGCAAAAGAGTTGAACGTGACTGAGCATGCACACGCAGGGGAGCTCAGGGGAACTCAGGGAGCTCAGGGGAACTCAGGGAGCTCAGGGGAACTCAGGTGAGTAGCTATTTTTTAAGCTAACACTAATGTATGAAGTGGACATAATAAAGCCTATTAAGCAGTTATTTCTGTGTGAGCAAAATGAGAACTATAAATGCTTGGGGCATAGTAATATTTCAAAAGAACTTCAATAATTTGTGTGTGTGTGTGTGTAATGGATAAATAAACTTGAATATAAATGACTAGAACTAAAATGTAGAAGGCACGCTGACCAAATTTGCAGGCAACGTGAACTTGTTCAAGATAAGGACTCCTCTGAACCAGAAATGACGGGCCAACCCAACAGTTGTTTCCCCTACACATCTCGCCCTCTTCCTTACGGCCAGAGCACACCTCCACCGTAATGGATGCCGATGACAGACTCTCTCACATCCTCCCTGATAGCTGGGCCACTGGCACGTGACCCAGTCCCAGGCAACGGAACCTGAGGAGGCTCTGCTAGGGGGCCTCTGCAGAGGGCTTTGCTTCCTAACAGGAACAGATATGCGGCCGTCCTCTGATACTCTCTTGTAGATATATCCTGCGGCTGTCACAGTGGAAGGTACTATCTAGGGCAACGAAAATGATAATCCTTCTGAAACTCCAGATGTCTAATGCTTTTAATCCTTTCAGTTCAGTTCAGCCGCTCAGTCATGTCCAACTCTTTGCAGTCCCGTGGACGGCAGCACACCAGGCTTCCCTGTCCATCACCAACTCCTGGAGCTCGCTCAAATTCATGTCCATCGAGTCGGGGATGCCATCCCCGACCATCTTATCCTCTGTGGTCCCTTTCTCTTCCCACCTTCAATCTTTCCCAACATCACGGTTTTTTCCAACGAGTCAGTTCTTCGCATCAGGTGGCCAAAGTATTGGAGCTTCAGCTTCAACATCAGTCCTTCCAATGAATATTCAAGACTGATTTCCTTTAGAATGGACTGGTTGGATCTCCTTGCAGTCCAAGGGACTCTCAAGAGTCTTCTCCAACACCACAGTTCAAAAGCATCAATTCTTCAGCCCTTAGCTTTCTTCACAGTCCAACTCTCACATCCATACATGACGACTGGAAAAACCATAGACGGACCTTTGTTGACAAAGTAATGTCTCTGCTTTTTAATATGCTGTCTAGGTTGGTCATAGCTGTTCTTCCAAGGAGCAAGTGTCTTTTAATTTCATGGCTGCAGTCACCATCTGCAGTGATTTTGGAGCCCAAGAATATAAAGTCTGTCCCTGTTTCCATTGTCTCCCCATCTATTTGCATGAAGTGATGGGAACAGATGGCATGATCTTAGTTTTCTGAATGTTGAGCTTTAAGCCAACTTTTTCACTCTCCTCTTTCACTTTCATCAAGAGGCTCTTTAGTTCTTCTTCACTTTCTGCCATAAGGGTGGTGTCACCTGCATATCTGAGGTGATTGATATTTCTCCCAGCAAACTTGATTCCAGCTTGTGCTTCATCCAGCCCGGCATTTCAGCTGATGTACTCTGCATGTAAGTTAAATAAGCATGGTGACAATATACAGCCTTGACGAACTCCCTTCCTCATTTGGAACCAGTCCTTTGTTCCATGTCAGTTCTAACTGTTGCTTCTTAACTGGCATACACATTTCTCAGGAGGCAGGTCAGGTGGTCTGGTATTCCCATCTCTTTCAGAATTTTCCACAGTTTGTTGTGATCCATACAGTCAAAGCTTTTGTCATAGTCTAATAAAGCAGAAGTAGATGTTTTTCTGAAACTCTCTTACTTTTTCGATGATCCAGTGAATGCTGGCAATTTGATCTCTGGTTCCTCTGTCTTTTCTAAATCCAGCTTGAACATCTGGAAGTTCATGGTTCATGTACTGTTGAAGCCTTGAAGAATTTTGAGCATTACTTTACTAGCATGTGAGATGAGTGTAAGTGTGCAGTAGTTTGAACATTCTTTGGCATTGCCTTTCTTTGGGATTGGAAAGAAAACTGACCTTTTCCAGCCCTGTGGCCATGGCTGAGTTTTCCAAATTTGCTGGCATGTTAAGTGCAGCACTTTCACAGCATCATCTTTTAGGATATGAAATAGTTCAACTGGAATTCCATCACCTCCACTAGCTTTGTTCATAGTGATGCTTCCTAAGGCCCACTTGACTTTGCATTCCAGGATGTCTGGCTCTAGGTGAGTGGGTAGCCTTTCCCTTCTCCAGGGAATCTTCCCAACTCAGGGATCAAACCCAGGTCTCTCGCATTGCAGATGGATTCTTTACCAGCTGAGCCACTAGGGAAGCCCTTGAATCCTTTAATAGGAATTGCTATAAGAAGTACACTTCATAAGGAAATCTATAAATCAATTCCTTGAAACCATGTTGTTAGAGAAATTCTTGAAAAAACTAGGGAAGTTTAACCCAGAGAAAAGCAGGTACTAGGGAACATCAGAAGGTCTGCAAGGAGCTGGAAGTCCAGCCTGTAAAACTGTCTTTTTTGTTTGGTGCTACCAGGGAAAAGTGGCACCAACAGTAAGATGCCATAGGATGCTATATTTATGCTCACTATGCAGAATCTCGTGGACATCGATGCTGAGGTTCATAGAATCAGTTGTCTTGAAATACAGGAAGTTTCCTGACCTTGAAGATGTGCACATTTAGAAAGGATCACCATGCAGGGTGAATGCTACACAGAAAATTAAAGAAAAGGTGGGTTATAGAGTCCAGTGACCGTATAATCTTCCAGCCCCGAGATTCTATCATCATTTAGAAGTAAAAGATGTGTTGTATGCATCACTGCTAAGTAAATAATATAAGAAGAGACTTCATCAGCATAGCATGCTGAATACAATAAACTTTAACATCTTCATAACCTTGTCACGGTTTTTAGAATATGTTTAAAAGGAAAGAGTAGTAGGTTCCTTAGAAGGTTTCTACCAGAATCAGTGAGATAGTTATTCTGAGTCTATAGGTCCAGCTCCTACTGGGGGCTTATCCAACACTGTTTATCTTGCCAAAACCTCCTACCTCCATTTTTACTTGCTTAAGAGAACAATTAAGTTTTTTTAAATATATATCCATAATTTATTCTATGTTGATTATAGTTAAATTACAGTTTTCCAGAGGTCACCAGAAGTAATCTCAACCAGCCAGAACATAATCATGAAGATATGTTCTAGAAGTGTCTATGTTTAAAAAACAGAGATTGCAAAGTTAACTATATCCTCAGACCCTTGTTCACCAGATATTATTACTTTGTGTTAGTTGCTCAGTCGTGTCTGACTCTGTGCGACCACATGAACTATAGCCGACCAGGCTCCTCTGTCTGTGGGATTCTCCAGGCAAGAATACTGGAATAGATTGCCAAGCCCTTCTCCAGGGGATCTACCCAACCCAGGGATCAAACCCGTGTCTCTTACGTCTCCTGCATTGGCAGGTGGGTTCTTTACCACTAGCGCCATTATTTTAGACACAATTATTATTTTAGACACACACCTTCTGATGTGCCCAGTACCTGCCTTTCTCTGGGTTAAACTTCTTTACTTTTTTCAATACCTGGATTACCAGGTATCCAGAAAGAGAAGAGGACTCTACCATATATATTTTCAGCATCAAGAAATAATATTTGAGAGCTGGACAGTGAACTTGAGTGGATGGAGTCTAAGAACTGTGAAGGGCCCCAGCTCTGCGCACAGTTCACGGTTCCCACAATGACAGAGCGTGCTGCTACTGTCGTGTCAGAGGAGACGGAAGCCGCTCCTGGCGGTGCGACCGGGGCCCCGTCTGCATGACTCCTGAGATGAGCCTATTCCTTCTCTTCTAAATCAAGTTGCTTCCAAGGACAACAATGCAATGATATGGCAGAAAATAATATGTGAAAGTAAACCAGTCAGGAAATATTAAAAATAGGAGCAAAATCAATATCTATTTTAAGGCTGCACTCCATAGGACACTGACATTCAATAAACCAATAACATAAGTCATCAATAGAATGCCTAAGTGCATGCAACCTTTTCCACCCAGAAATGCAATAAAAGTGTAGTATATTTCTGAAATATTTTAACGCAAAATGGTGAAAAGAAAACATATTTTCCCACAAGAATCATACAAATGTTTTACATCTAAAGCTCTTTTACGTGGGCCACCCCCAACCTTAGTGACATCAAAAAAGCTGGATGTTATCACTGGTGATTATCTTTTTTATTAAGATGTGTATGTGTACAGCATCGAGCACGGGGCTGTTTCTTCACCATCCATTTTCCTTTGATCTATTTCATTATTGCACTATTCTAAAGTTTGATTCAAGAGACACATACACACACTCTCTAGACCTGGCATTTGTTCAGAACCATACAGCCACTCAGATAAAAATACTGAGCCCAGAGGAAGATTCGATTCAGTCCATGTGTGAAGAGTATGCGGAGATCTTCAAATGGAAGACGAAATAGCTGCACAAAAGCTTTGCATTTCAGGCCTACGATGCACTTGATTTTTGCACTTCAAAAGTCCCACTTTGAAGCCCGGTGGGGACGGGGGGAGTGATTTTTAGTTATTTTACGGACTACCAAGTAGAAAATGCAGCATTGCACGCATTCACTCCTGTTGTCTTTACTTTGAAAAGTAATTTCAGAGAAACTCAATCCAGTTCGACCGGAGCTCTCCTAATTGGCTCCGATCAGTAAATCATCAGAGACGACTCTGCCCTTGCTGAGTCCCTCTCCCCCTCTTCTTGTCAAAAGCGCATGATCAGACACCCGGTTATGGGGAATTACAAAAACCTGATCTGTGCTGGGCTCTACATGCTGCTATTCCAATGATGTTTGCCTTCTCTCTGCCATGGCGGGAAGTGCCTTTCCTTTTGCTGGTAGAGACATCGTCCTCTCACAGGCTTATTAATATTTGGTTCTGCAGGGCCACCAAGTAATGTCCGAGGCTGAGGAAATGACTGAGCTGACGTTCAGGGCCCTCGACAATCTGGCTTTTATTTACCATCCCCTCCACCCCACCCCCAAGCCCAGCATTCCTTTCCACTGCCCACCACACAAAGGGTCTGTATTCACACATTTTTAGCAGAATAAAAACTGAAGCATTGTCAAAGTGTTCTCCCTCTCTCCACTTATCAAAATCTCAACTTTCTTCCCAGACTCAGTTTCATGGGTGCTCGGGCCTGGGGAATACCTGCCCTGAAAAGTCTCGGGACACCCTGCCCTCCAGCATCCCAGACTTGTCCCAGAACAGACTAGGCTGTATTGTTACTTATTCTTTAATATTAGTGATTTGCTTTCCTCCCACTGCACCGTAAGGTCTGTGAGTGGGACTGCCTCGATTTTCACTCTCTAGGACACTGCTTTGTACCCCGGCACCGTGCCTGGTGAGCAGCGCCTCGCGATGCTGCAGTGTCACGTGTGTGTCTCTGATGCAGCGTGTGCAGCGCAGTCACACGTCCCCAGAAGCAAAGCTAACACGCACTCAGTCCTTGTCACGCACAAAAGAAGAGTCTAACATATTGGAGCACAACTCTAGTCTTTACCTGAGGACTCTGAATCTGGTGTTCACAGATAGCTAAAGCATCCATGAATGAACATCTCAGGTTTATGGACCTTTTGAAAACATATGAAATATTTTGTGATTTGTTATTATTGCATTTTCTGGGAGACCATTCCTAGTAGCAACTCTAAAATTTAATATCATAAGTATCACTTAAAAACTTGAGTAGCTTTGTTCTCCACCAGATGTTTGCTAGGGAACAAGTGAAAGTGAAGTCACTCGGTCGTGTCCGACTCTTTGTGACCCCATGGACTGTAGCCCACCAGGCTCCTCCGTCCATGGCATTCTCCAGGCAAGAATACTGGAGTGGGTTGCCATTTCCTTCTCCAGGGGATCCTCCCAACCCAGGGATCGAACCCAGGTCTCCCACACTGCAGGCAGACTTTTTTCCATCTGAGCCACCAGGGAAGCCCTAAGTATCACTTAGTGAGGGTTAAAATGTGTTTAAAAAGGCAGATTCCCAGGACAAAAGATCACACAAATTTTGATGTGTAAAGGAACATGCAGATGATTTGAGGAGGCTGCACTATCTTCGTGATAATACAGAGTAAAACTTAGTTTCTGTGCGTGACATAAACAGAAACATATAATCGGTCTCCACCTTGGCTCCTCCCTAGACCTCCTAAGACTTGTCATTTCCTAAGTGAGAGGGTGATAGGAGTGTCGCACACATCGGTCCTAAATCCCTTGGATGATAACAGTGGCTTTTGTTCTAATGAGGCAACTTTGGGTGGGCTCCTGGGTGGCTTTAGGTTGAGGGAGGGGTCACCAGAAAGACCAAAGTGAGATCAGAAGCTTCACCCTTCAGCCCCACCCCATATTCTCCAGGGGTTGTACCTAATGATAAAGCTTCCATAAAAACTCCTCAAGTACAAGGGTCAGAGAATTTCCAGCTTGGCGACCACCCCGAGGTGCTGGGAAGGTGACCTATATTGAGAGGGGACCAAGAACCAGACACCACCACCTCCTTGCCCCATGTTTCTCTTCCATTTTGCTGTTAATAAACTGCATCCTTTACAATAAGCAAAAACAAAAACACAATATACCAAAATTTATGGAATCAGCAAAAACAGTACTAAGAAGGTAGCTTATAGTGATAAATGCCTACATTAAAAAATAAGATCTCAAATAAACAGCCTAACTTTACACTGTAAGAAGCTAGGAAACCAAGCAAAACCTAGCCTGATGTTAGCAGAAGGATGCAAAGAGAGATTAGAGGAGAAATAAATGAAACAGAGAATATAAGCCATGGAAAAAATTCATGAAACTTAGAATTGGTTTTCTGAAAAGACAAACAGAATTGATGAACCCTTAGCCAGACAAATCAAGGGAAAACAAGAGAAGACTCAGATAAAACCAGAATTAAAAGAGAAGTCTTTGCAACCAATACTGCAGCCTCAAAAACAGAAAAGGAAATCCTGTACATGTGACAATGTGGATGAACCTGGAGGACATTATGCTGAGCAAAATAAGCCAGCAGCAGAAAGACAAATGGGGCTTCCCAGGTGGCACCAGTGGTAAAGAACCCGCCTGCCAATGCAGGAGACACACGAGGAGGCGTGGTTCCAGCCCTGAGTCAGGAAGATCTCCTGGAGGAGGGCATGACCCACTCCAGTGCTCTTGCTGGAGAATCCCATAGACAGAGGAGCCTGGAGGGCTACAATCCATGCGGTCGCAAAGAGTCAGACATGACTGAGTGACTTAGCACACACAGAAAGACAAATGCGGCAAATCTCACTTACGTGTGGAACCTAAAATAGTCAAATTCACGGAAGCAAAGAGCAGAGAGCGGGGGCTGGCAGGGACAGGAGCGAGGCAGAAATGGAAGGTTATCAGGACAGAGCTTCAGTTATGCAAAGGGAACAAGTTCTAGAAACCTACTGTGCGGCAGAGTGTCCATAGTCAGTAACACTGTATTTTGTACGTAAAATCTGCTAATAGTAGATCTTATGTTCAATGCTTTAATAAAATTTTTAAAAATTTTAAGAGGTTAGATCTCATGTTAAATGTTCTTACTACAATAAAAAAAACTTAAATAGTAAACACATGAAGACATCTAAAATGGCTAAAGCTGTGTTCAAAAGCAAGTCATTGAGCATAATGATTTATTCCTGATTTAATTTATAAATAAAAGATAAAAATAGAATCTTATAAAACAAAAAGCGAGTCATAAAAATAACTGCTGTTCAAATTTTAAGTTTTGGAAGTAGGAAATAATAGAGGAACAGAAGTGGTGAATATGGGAGGAAAAAGCATAATACAACAGAAGTGAAAGGTTTAAGACCATTTAAGACCCATAGGTATTTATTTCCACAGAGGGAAAAAGATAAATGACACAGTAGATTTACTCAAGAAAAAAATTTTAAATTAACAGCAAATATAAATATATTGTAAAAACAGATAGAAAAGATATACAAAAGAATACCATTTATAATATACAGTAATACATTTGGTGTTGGAGAAGACTCTTGAGAGTCCCTTGGACTGCAAGGAGATCCAACCAGTCCATTCTGAAGGAGATCAGCCCTGGAATTTTCTTTGGAAGGAATGATGCTAAAGCTGAAACTCCAGTACTTTGGCCACCTCATGCGAAGAGTTGACTCATTGGAAAAGACTCTGATGTTGGGAGGGATTGGGGGCAGGAGGAGAAGGGGATGACAGAAGATGAGATGGCTGGATGGCATCACTGACTCAATGGACCTGAGTCTGAGTGAACTCCGGGAGTTGGTGATGGACAGGGAGGCCTGGCGTGCTTCGATTCATAAGGTTGCAAAGAGTCGGACACAACTGAGTGACTAAACTGAACTGAACTGAACTGAACTGAATACATTTGAAAATTTGAAAATAAGCAGGCATAATTTTCTGGGAAGTAAAAATGATCAAACGACTAAAGGAAGAATAGAAGGAGATAACAGCTAGGAGAAATATTTCAAGAGCTTTTTACCACAAAAGGCTTAGGCGCTAGACAGTTTTTATAAAGTTATAATAACCCTGATGCTAGACAATATCCTACAGAAAAAGATGGAAAGGTATTCAAAGCACGATATTTTCCTATCATAAAATCAACATCTGTTAGATTATCCCACCCCCAAAAAAGCATGCAAACCAACCTTATTCATGCATATTGATACAATAGTACTTTTGTGAATAAGATACCCCCCAAATTTTTTTTAATTAAAAAATTTTTTCAAACACTACTTTTAAGATGTGATCAGAGCTAACATCATTATAATAAGCCATATTGATGGACTGCAAGGAGATCAAACCAATCAATCCTAAAGGAAATCATTGGAAGGACTGAATGTTCATTGGAAGGACTGATGCTGAAACTGAAGCTCCAACACTTTGGCCACCTGATGTGAGGAGCTGACTCATTGTAAAAGACCCTGGTGCTGGGAGGGATTGAGGGCAGGAGAGAAGAGAACAACAGAGAATGAGACGGTTGGATGGCATCCCCAACTCAATGGACATGAGTCTGAGCAAGCTTGGGGAGTTGGTGATGGACAGGGAGGCCTGGCTTGCTACCGTCCATGGGGTCACAAAGAGTCAGACACGACTGAGTGACTGAACTGAATGCAAGTGTCTGTCCATGGATAACTGGACAGACACATGTACTAATATATACACACAACAGAATACTATTTAACCTTTAAATGGGAAAGAACTCTGACAGCCTGCTGATGTTTGAACCTTGATTGCATTATGCTAAGTGAATCAAGCCAGTCACAAGAGAAATACTGAATAATTTGAATTGTGTTTGTTTCTACCAAACATCAACATCAATTTTTTTTTTAATGGAATCCTGGACGGAGGAGCCTGGTGGGCTGCAGTCCATGGGGTCGCTAAGAGTCAGGCATGACTGAGCGACTTCACTTTCACTTTTCACTTTCATGCATTGGAGAAGGAAATGGCAACCCACTCCAGTGTTCTTGCCTGGAGAATCCCAGGGACGGAGGAGCCTGGTGGGCTGCCATCTATGGGGTCTCACAGAGTCGAACATGACTGAAGTGACTTAGCAGCAGCAGCAGCAGCAGCAGTGAGGTTTCTAGATTAGTTAAATGCATAAAGACAGAAAGTAGAATGCTGGTTTCCAGGACCTGGGGACGGGGGTCCTAAGGGAGTTACTTAATGGGTGTATAATTTTAATTTTGCAAGATGAAAAGCGTTCCAAAGATTGGCTATACAATAATGTGAATGTACTTAATATTACCGAACTGTACACTTAAAAATGGCTAAGAAGATACATTTTTTTATGTGTATCTTATCACAATTAAAAACAAAAATAATAAAAGATAAGAATGAGGGAAATTTTTTAAAAAATTTACTGAAGGATGCAACTCAAACTTCTGTTCATTCCTGAAATACAGATACAATTCAATACTAGAAAATCTGCCAATAGTTTACATTAATAGATATAATAACAAAAAACATGATTCTTTTAACAGGTGATAAACATCAGTTCAATAAAGTCCAACGCCATTTCTACAAAATAAGATGCTGTCAGAATAGTGAGATGGAGGCATCCAAGATCAACATAGTAAGCATATCTCTCTTTCACCAGATATGCGTGGAATGGTAAGACTAAGGTAAAATCAGGAACCCAACGTGAGTTAGCACTCAGTTGTAATTAATTACACATCGAGTACTTGCAAGCTAAGTCAGTTGAGTCATGTCTGACTCTTTGCGATTCCATGGGCTGTAGCCCACCAGACTCCTCTGTCCATGGACAAGAGTTCTGCCGTGGGTTGCTGTGCCCTTCTCCAGGGAATCTTCCTGACCCAGGGATCTACCTGTGTCTCTTATGTCTCCTGCATTGGCAGGCATGTTCTTTATCACGAGTGCCACCTGGGAAGCCCAATTACACACTTAGCTCAGTTCAGTCGCTCAGTCGTGTACAACATTTTGCGACCCGTGGATTGCAGCACTCCAGGCTTCCCTGTCCATCACCAGATCCCAGAGGCTGCTCAAACTCATGTCCATCAGGTTAGTTCATCTGAACACATAATTACATTTAAAATATACCTTTTGAGATTTGTCATTGATTTGGTCATTTTAATTAGAGATGAGAAAAACTGTAGGTATTGAAAAGAAGAGTTATTTGCAAACAAAATAAAACTGCATCACTCTACTGGGCCCTGAGCATTAGCTCCGTTCATCCTTTTGGGAAAAAAAAGTGAAAGTGTTAGTCATTCAGTCGTGTCCGATTCTTTGTGACTCCATGAAGTACAGGAAATGTTTACGTATGGGAAACTGAGCCTCAGAAAGGTTAAGTTCACACAGTTCTCACTGGAATCTCTGCCCATAGAAACCTCAGAGTAACTTTCTTTCATTCCCGTTTGACGTGAACTGCAGCATCTCTGATTTACCAGAGCAGAGATTCAGTCTACCTGAATTATGTTTTGAGGAAATACTTGTGAGGAGAGAGAAAGACGAGGGAAAAGTAGAAGAAATGTACCAAACATTTCTGAGAGAGGGGTTAGGATTGTGTTCAGGTTTCCTCATTCTTTTCGGTATTTTCCAAAATTTTCTACAATGAGCATATTCTACTTTGCTTTGATTTAGAAAATATAACAGACATATTTCAGAAAGCGAATACGTCTTCGCTAAAGCATCCAAGTCTCTGGGAGCCAAAATTTTTTTTAAAATAACTTAAATCAGGGCTGAATGAATATTTGGTGAGAAACTGCGTACATCAAGGTGAGGCTGAAAGGTGCTCTTATGTGTTTGCATGGTTTACGGTTTATTCTGGAAGAAAAAAGCAAGACAGGGTTTGTAAGGCCACTAGAGATCCAGGAGTCCTGTAAGGTGCTTAATGTTTCTGTTTTTAAGATGTACCCTAGTTTATCACTTTTAAATGCTCTTTCGTAATACTTCCAGATTCTCTTGGCGGCTCCTGTGTTCAAAATCTCTGACCCGCTTTAATGACACCAGCTATGAAGGGTGCGGCGCCATCTAGTGGTACCTCCCGCTAACTGCAGAACCACTGATTTCATTCATTAGTTCACTGACTCACGGGATACAAATGGTTGCTTGAGTGTGAGATACTTTGCTAAACCTTTTGTTTTCGTTGATTTGATTCTCACACATGGTAGGTAGACTTCTAACGTGCCTCTAAGATCCCCATTTCTGGCATCTGTACTCTCATGTAATCTCTTCCCCTTGAGTCTGAGTTGGAACCGGTGACTTGCTTCTAAATAATAGAATATGGCAGAGGTGATGGGATTCACTTCCATGATTATGTTGAAAAGACTGTGACTTCCAAGATGACTTGCTCTGTTGATGACTTTGATCAAATTGCCATTGTTAGAACACTGACCATCAGGGAGAACTGAGACCCTCAGTCCAACCGCCCTCAAGGAATTGACTTCAGCTGACAACTCCATGAGTGGGTTTGGAAGTAGATTATATCCCAATTGATTTCTGCTGGATTCTATGTTATCTATTTTATGTCCTTTCTTTTTGTTTTGGGTTTAATTAGCTTCTTTTTCTGGTATCTTAGAAGCTTAGATTATTATTTGAGATTTTTTAAACTTTCCTACTGTAAGCAAGTAATGATATAAATTAGGAATGGGCAAACTTTTTCTTTGTGATCCATATGCTCTCTTGTGCGTGCATGCTAAGTCGCTTCAGTTGTGGCCTACTCTTTGCGACCCCTTGGACTACAGCCTGCCAGGCTCCTCTGTCCATGGGATTCTCCAGGCAAGAATACTGGAGTGGGTTGCCATCTTTTCCTCCAAGGGCTCTTCCAGACCTGTGTTTCTCATGTCTCCTGCATCTGCAGGCAGATTCCTTACCACTTGTGCCACCTGGGAGGCCCTTCTTACAACCACTCAACTCCGCAGTGGAAGACAATAAATTTACAGAAGATTTCCAAGAAAACTTCATTTATAAAAACAGGCAGTGGTATGAATTTCATTGCCACAGTTTTCTAACTTTGCTATCAATTTCTGAGATTAAGTTTTAATATTATAAAGATGTCACAGAAAGGCTGAAAGTCCACTAAAATTTCTCTCTTTTCTCCTTTGTAGGTAACATCTCTTTTCTTGGCCTGACCACAAGATTTTCTCTTTCTGTTTAGTTTTCAGCAGTTTGAAAATGATGTATCTAGGAGTGTGTGTGTGTGTGTGTGTGTGTGTGTGTGTGTGATTTCTTCCTAGGTTTCCCTGAGATTCTTTAATTCTTTAATCCTGGGATTTAGTATTTTTATTATTATATTTAGAGAATTTTTAGCCACTTTCTTTTAAAATATTTTGTTTGTTCCATCTCCTTTCTTGCTTTTGCATCAATTATAGGTATGTTAAACTGATATTGTCCCAAAGCTCCCATATGTACTGTCTTTTTTTTCCTTCAATTTTCACTCTTATTTTCTGTTTATGTTATTTTGAATAATTTCTCTTTACTTAACTTCAGGTTCACTGACTCTTTCCTCAATAGTGTTGAGTTTACTGATGAGGTTGTAGACAAAACTCCTCCTTTCTGATTTTTTAAAAAATGCATTCCAGTTATATGCGATGCTTATTGGAATTTCCATCTCATGGCTGAAATTAGCAATCTGTGATCCCTCTTTTCCGTTAGGCCTTTCAACATGCTGACCAAAGTCATCAGAAAGCCCTGCCTGCTGCTCCCAGCGTCTGCACCACCCTCAGGCTTCTTGCTCTTTCCGTTCGGAAGTCATCTCTCTGTGCTCCTGCCTCCCTGGTGATGAGCTGTTGCTTGTCAGGTGCTGGCTAGACTGGTGCTGGGGGCAGGAGTGTTCTCTGTTGTCCTGGGGGAGCCTCAGTCTTGGGTAGAGTCTGAGTCTTAGATCTTGGGGTTGGGGCTTTTTAGGGCTCCTGTCCCTCCTTCCCCCGGCAGCTGAATCCCGCCTCGTGTCCGCCACTGATCCTGTGCAGGACAGAGTTTCAGGCTCTTCCTGTGGTGGGAGGTCTCCCATGGTGTTGGTATTGGGTACTGGCCACAGGATTCTCTCCTGCCTCTCCTATAAGATAAGAAGATTTACTTCTTCTGGTCTTTGCTGTGCCCTGGAAGGACCAGATTTGCTGTCTCTTCCCCCGTGGCTCAAGAATTCGCTCCATAAGAGAGAGGCTGGGGGTAGAGCTTTGCTCCTTTTCCTGCAGTGGAGACTGACCCCTTCCTGCAGCCTGAACCCAGAAAGAAAGCAGCTCTCTGGTCTGTGGCCCTGCTTCCAGTGGGGCTTTATTTCAAGATAATCACTTCTGTTAATTTTTATATTCCTTTTTTTTTTTAATTTTTATATTCCTTTAGTGAATAATATGGGCTTCTCTGGTGGCTCAGAGGTAAGGAATCCGCCTGCAATTCAGGAGATGTGGGTTCAATCTCTGGGTCAGGAAGATCCCCTGGAGGAGGGCATGGCAACCCACTCCAGTATTCTTGCTTGGAAAAATCCCATAGATAGCGGAACCTGGCAGGCTACAGTCCACGGGGTCACAAGGGAATCTGACATAATTTAGCAACTAAACAACAACAAGTAATAATATGCAATCTCCCAAACAACTCAAAGTACACACATAAGGTGGGAAAATATTTCTGGCTTATGAAACATTTGTTTCCTGCCTCCATTTACAGAAATTTTCAGAGTTTCAACTAGTTTCAGATATAACATACATTACTTGGGGTCAGAAGAAACACTTCTAGAAAGTTATTTCACTTAATTATCACTTGGAACAACGTGGAAGCATATCAAGTTTATGAGATGATTTTCATTGCTGGAGTTGGGAGAGTAATTTATTTTTCAATCATGTCTCTGCTGCATTTGCTCTGTAGACAACCTCTGGTGGTTCTGTTCAGATTCAACCTTTATGTGGAAACTGTAACTTCAGGCAAGTTACTTACGGTCTGAGGCCCAACCCTCCTTCTCTCGACAAGGCTGATAATAATAACTGTACCCCAGGGTTAGGATGAAAACTGAATGGTGTAAACAATACTCCTCGGCCGCCTCGTGAGTCAGCTGTTTATTTCTCTGGTTGCCTTAGGAACTAACTAAGGCATGAAACAGAGATACGACTTGGAGAAATCCCATCTCACTGGAGCACAGCCTAATACATGTGCTCTTGTGATGGAAAATGGGATTTCTGTGCATGGTTTAGACAACCTACTGAATTAAAATGTTATCACCACCTTTGGAGAAATAGAGATGGACAGCTAATCCTGTCACTGACCAGAAATGGTGCCTTGAAACTGACTTCAATAAAAACTGAATCAACAGGATTCCTTGACACAAGAAGTAAATTGAAAGTTAAAGTCATTAGGACTTTTAAAATAAACTAAATTATAATTTATAATTATAGAAACTCATGTATAATTCTTTTTATTAATTGGTACAAAATAAGTAATTTCATAATATCTATACATATAAATGCAGTTATATATATAAATCCTAGTATGTATACCTAAAACTTCCTAAATTTTATTAAAAGGAATTTTTTAAAAGGCTGACTATATACTATCTATATACATAGTAAGATTTAAAAATTGGTCTTGAGACTATTGTAGTTTTAAACAAAAAAAGAAAAACTACTTCAAAAGCACCTTTTCTTACCATATATTCACTTCTCTTTATTCTGTTTTCCTAATGCTTATTTAAATGCATTTTGTGAGGTAAGCATCTTGGAAAAAATAAAGTAAAAGAACAGTCCAAAGTGACTTAATGTTCATAAAAATTCCATTCTTACTAATGGAAGCAGAGTTGGTAAAGGGCTAGGGTTGTAATAATATGTCATAACGCAAACATCTGAAATTTCATTGGCTGAAACATGATCTGGAGTAATAGTTTGAACCATTTGGGTAATATTTTTTGGTAAAAGTTTGATTACTTAAATCCTTTAAAGCCTAAGACCTTTTTCAGTAAAATAATTTTTTTTTTTCCATTGGTTTCACCTCTTAAGTACTGAATTTTTCTCCTTTGAAAAAATGACCACTTTTTAAGCGATCAGGAGTGCTGACAGTACCTGGTGTATCATCTAGATCTGCCAGGGGAAATCGAAACCAGCTCAGCTATTTAACCGCACGTGTTAGCTCCTGAGTCACCGCGGCCCCCCCTCAACCCTGCTCTGCTACTGCTGGATCTTCACCTGCGGGTCTCTCCCTGGCACTTCGTGAGGGCTGGGGTTCTGAAGCTAGTCGTTCAGCAGCAGCAAACCCAGCTCTAAGAAACGGTAGTTTATATTAATTCCCATGACTGCGTCTAGAAAGGCAGGTGAAACATGGAACAAACAATTGTACTTTTCGCTGTGTGTTCACTCCTGTGTCTCTTTTGCGTGTCCTTTTTAATTTCAATCTACTTTTAAATCTGTGTTGTTAACACTATGGGAAAAAGTTGATTTAGAGTCTTAATTATATTTATGTTGTGAGAGACACGCTCAACGTACTTAGCCAGTATGGGTTTAGATGCAACTACAGAGTATATAAATTTATGCTCAGTTGGTAAAGAATCCACCTGCAATGCAGGAGACCCCGGTTCGATTCTTGGATTGGGAAGATCCCCTGGAGAAGGGACCGGCTACCCACTCCAGCATTCTGGCCTGGAGAATTCCATGGACTATGGTTGCAAAGAGTCGGACACGACTGAACAACTTTCACTTTTCACTTTCAGGGCAGCAGGCAATGCCACCCCCTTTCCCCCCCCCCCCATTATTTCACCAGGCTCCAAGTTTAAAGACAACCTGCATTTGTTACCTGATTCCCTACTTGGTTATGGGGGTGGCAGCTCAGAAAATGAAATTCCCAGCTCTTCAGCTCCACTTGCTCATTTCCAACAGGACTTAATTTCCTCACGAGGGCAGCCTTGCTGGTCCACTGCAGATCTGTCGAAATTTTATCCAGTTGCACATCTTATATTTGATCCGTGGTATTTTTTAAAGTTATATTTTATTACAGTTTCTCTGTAGTCATATTGCTTCATTTAAGCGAGGCTTTAGAGCTCTGTTGTTCTACGTTCCATGTTTTATGAAACAGTAGTTTCACAAAAACAATCCATCCCCTTCCCCTTTTCAGTCTTTGGGTTCTTTCTTGGCATTCAACAGTGTGGCCGCAGAGACTGGAAAACAGGCATCCAGGAATAGCACCAGGAGAAATAATTATTATACCTGACTAAGAGGAGCTAACATTCCAAGAGTCACTAGGAAATGTATTTATTTCCATTTGGACTATTTTCCCCCGAAATTTAATATATGCCTTTTCCAATCCAGCCAACTGCCAAGTTGGTCTGATTTTCACATTGTGCTTAAGCAATGATTCTGTATATTTTTAATGCACCCTATATATTTTCTGGTAGGAAGGGCTGCAATGTGGAAATCACGGAAGTAAATCGTTTGTGTTTCATCACAGCTCCAGTCCCTCTAGTGTAGCCTTAGTCACTCAGTCGTGTCCAGCTCTTTGCGACCCTGTGGACTGTAGCCTGCCAAGCTCCTCTGTCCATGGAACTCTCCAGGCAAGAAGACTGGAGTGGGTAGCCATTCCTTTCTCCAGGGGATCTTCCCAACCCAGTGATCAAACCCAGGTCTCCTGCATTGAAGGCAGGTTCTTTACCATCTGAGGCACTAGGGAAGCCCAGCACCAGTTCCAAACCATCTGCAATTATGATCCAGTTATCCTGCTGGTTTTCTCATCCTGTGATGCAGTCTCTGTGGTCTTAGCTAGAATAAGGTAAGAGGAGCTAGTTTTCTCACTTGCAAGTGGGAAAATGACATACATATATTTTTTTAATATAAAAACCAAAATACATTTTATATTCAAATTATATATATATATACATACATATATATAATATATAATTGTACATAAGTGATTTTGGTTGTTTTGGTTGTCATTAGAGAGAAACATTGGAACTTCAGGTGTGGAACAAGAGTAGAAGGTGGCCTCAGGTGTTAGCCACACCATCCTTGCCCCTTCCAAAGCTGCTCGGATATCTGAGCTCCCTTCTCCCTGGGATGTGGGCCCCACAGGATGCTGATCCTATTGTTGTTCAGTTGCTCAGTCATGTCTGACTCTTTGTGACCCCATGGACTGTGGCACACCAGGCTTCCTTGACCTTCACTATCTCCCAGAGTTTGCTCAAATTCATGTCCATTGAGTTGATGATGCCACCTAAGCATCTCATCCTCCATCACCACCTTCTTCTCCTGCCCTCAATCTTTCCTGGCATCAGGGCCTTTACCAATGAGTCGGCTCTTCGCATCAGGTGGCCAAAGGATTGGAGCTTCAGCTTCAGCATCAGTCCTTCCAATGAATATTCAGGACTGATTTCCTTTAGGATTGACTGGTTTGATCTCCTTGTAGTTCAAAGGACTCTCAAGAGTCTTCTCTAGCACCACAATTTGAAAGCATCAGTTCTTCAGTGTTCAGCCTTCTTTAGGGTCCATCTCTCACATCCATCTGTACAGGACTACTAGAAAGATCATAGCTTTGACTAGACAGATCTTTGTCAGCAAAGTGATGTCTCTGGTTTTTAACATGCTGTCTAAGTTTGTCATAGCTTTCCCTCCAAGAAGCAAGCATCTTTTAATTGTGTGGCTGAAGTTACCATCCACAGTGATTTTGAAGCCCAAGAAAATAAAATCTGTCACTGCTTCCACTTTTTCCCCTGCTACTTGCCATAAAGTGATGGGACCAGAAGTAATGATCTTAGTTTTTTGAATATGAGTTTTCAGCCAGCTTTTTCACTCTACTCTTTCACCTGTATCAGCCTTCAAAGCCCTCCCTGGCCTCACCCCTAGTTTCTTATAGCTTCTTGAATACATCCCTGGGAATAAAAGGTGCCTTTAGGTGTCTTTGCAGGGAGACCCCCAAGTTTCAGCTGCAAATTCTATAAGCAGACAGATGCCCCATCACACTCAACCCTGGACCCTCTCAGATACTGACTTTATCCAAGACTTGAATGTGACTTGTCATCCTGGTGTTTATTACTGTGGGAAGGTCCTTCCCTTCCTTCTCGACATTTTTCTAAATTCTTGCTTGTTGAACCCACAATCTGACCCACTAGCAACTCTTAGAAAGCCTGTCCATCCTGGCAGTACACTTCTGGGAACTGGTTACGTTCAACAGCCGTGAATAAGAAGGTCAGCAGCTTGGCTGTGCAAAACCCAAGAGTGGGATTAATTATAAAGTTTTGGGCGCAACTATCAGAAGCAAAGGTGCCTGCTGATCTGCGGGGTTATATATGGAGCTCACTTTGCTTGTTAACAGAAAACAACGAGCAACTTCAAGCGTCCTTTTCCAGTTGAACTCTTTCCAATGCAATCATCTTCCATTACAGTGACAACCTCACAGCAGAAACTTGGTTTGCTTTTCTGTACTCTTCGAAATGATACCATTAAACAACTCTTCTGAAGGGATCAGAAGAAATCACGAGAAATTTATGAGACTCTGTGCGACTGTAGACCCTCTGCCCCTCCATCAGAGTTGGGTGAACCTGGCCTGCGAGATCAATAGTTATTATAGCAGGTGGACAGGCCAACAGGGCAAATGATTCGTAAGGTTTCCTTCCTGAGGAGACCGCACTGAAAACAAATTTGTTTTCACTCCAACAACCTCTAAGGGAGTTTCAGAATGTTAGCTGTTTGATGAATACCACTATTGAGAGAGACTGGGAGGCTTCTAATAAGCCATAAAAGGAATTGTGTTTCTGGTCTCTAGGTGAATTCTCTTGCTTGTTCTAATTGCAATCGGCATGTAATCGCTCCTGCTGTCTGCTCAGAAACCAGTCCGGCCTTCAACTCTTGCCTGGGGAAATAGTTTCTTGGGAAAGTACTTTGACAATTCCTAGGAATTAAAAAGAATTTTTTTTGCTCTGGTATATATGAACCTGCAAAGGATAAGAAACTATGCCTGCATAAGCTTATTGTTGAGTCCTGTCAGCATATTCTTAAAGGCCTCGGGCTAGAAAATACTTTTAATAGAAAGTGTCTTTATCTGAAAAGACACCAAAAATCAAGAAGAGACTCTTCAGTTGTTATTTTTGTGAGAAAGGAAGGGAATTTAAATATTTTAATTAAGCTTTTTTTCCCTTCAGCTTTATTGAGATTTAAACAATATACCTGGGGTATCTCCTCTCCACCACTCACTGCTCCTGGGAGCTGACTGTAGCTCAAATCATGAACTCATTATTGCCAAATTCAGACTTAAATTGAAGAAAGTAGGGAAAACCACTAGACCATTCAGGTATGACCTAAATCAAATCCCTAATGATTATACAGTAGAAGTGAGAAATAGATTTAAGGGACTAGATCTGATAGGCAGAGTGCCTGAAGAACTATGGACAGAGGGAGATTCAAGACATTGTACAGGAGACAGGGAGCAAGACCATCCCCAAGAAAAAGAAATGCAAAAAAGCAAAATGGCTGTCTGAGGAG
The DNA here is from genome assembly GCF_019923935.1 of Bubalus bubalis. Taxonomy (NCBI): domain Eukaryota; kingdom Metazoa; phylum Chordata; class Mammalia; order Artiodactyla; family Bovidae; genus Bubalus; species Bubalus bubalis. Next base: position 4,658,154 of record NC_059161.1, read on the forward strand.
GCTTTACAAATAGTTGTGAAAAGAAGAGAAGTAAAAAGCAAAGGAGAAAAGGACAGATATACCCATTTGAATGCAGAGTTCCAAAGAATAACAAGGAGAAATAAGAAAGCCTTCCTCAGTGATCAGTGCAAAGAAATAGAGGAAAACAACAGAATGGGAAAGACTAGAGATCTTTTCAAGAAAATTAGAGATACCAAGGGAATATTTCATGCAAAGATGGGCTCAATAAAGGACAGAAATGGTGTGGACCTAACAGAAGCAGAAGATATTAAGAAGAGGTGACAAGAATACACAGAACTGTACAAAAAAGATCTTCACAGCCCAGATAATCACGATGGTGTGATCACTCACCTAAAGCCAGACATCCTGAAATGTGAAGTCAAGTGGGCCTTAGGGAGCATCACTGTGAACAAAGCTAGTGGAGGTGATGGAATTCCAGTTGAGCTATTTCAAATCCTGAAAGATGATGCTGTGAAAGTGCTGCACTCAATATGCCAGCAAATTTGGAAAACTCAGCAGTGGCCACAGGACTGGAAAAGGTCAGTTTTCATTCCAATCCCTTAGAAAGGCAATGCCAAAGAATGCTCAAACTACCACACAATTGCACTCATCTCACATGCTAGTAAAGTAATGCTCAAAATTCTCCAAGCCAGGCTTCAACAATACGTGAACCATGAACTTCCAGATGTTCAAGCTGGTTTTAGAAAAGGCAGAGGAACCAGAGATCAAATTGCCAACATCCACTGGATCATCGAAAAAGCAAGAGAGTTCCAGAAAAACATCTATTTCTGCTTTATTGACTATGCCAAAGCCTTTGACTGTGTGGATCACAATAAACTGTGGAAAATTCTTCAAGAGATGGGAATACCAGACCACCTGACCTGCCTCTTGAGAAATCTGTATGCAGGTCAGGAAGCAACAGTTAGAACTGGACATGGAACAACAGACTGGTTCCAAATAGAAAAAGGAGTACGTCAAGGCTGTATATTGTCACCCTGCTTATTTAACTTATAAGCAGAGTACATCATGAGAAACGCTGGACTGGAAGAAGCACAAGCTGGAATCAAAATTGCCACGAGAAATATCAATAACCTCAGATATGCAGATGACGCTACCCTTATGGCAGAAAGTGAAGAAGAACTAAAGAGCCTCTTGATGAAAGTGAAAGGTGAGAGTGAAAAAGTTGGCTTAAAGCTCAACATTTAGAAAACAAATATCATGGCATCCAACCCCATCACTTCATGGCAAAGAGATGGAGAAACAGTGGAAACAGTGGCAGACTTTATTTTGGGGGGCTCCAAAACCACTGCAGATGGTGACTGCAGCCATGAAATTAAAAGACGCTTACTCCTTAGAAGAAAAGTTATGACCAACCTAGACAGCATATTAAAAAGCAGAGACATTACTTTGCCAACAAAGGTTCGTCTAGTCAAGGCTATGGTTTTTCTAGTAGTCATGTATGGATGTGAGAGTTGGACTATAAAGAAAGCTGAGAGTGGAAGAATTGGTGCTTTTGAAGTGTGGTGTTGGAGAAGACTCTTGAGAGTCCCTTGGACTGCAAGGAGATCCAATCAGTCCATCCTTAAGGAAATCAGTCCTGAATATTCATTGGAAGGACTGATGTTGAAGCTGAAACTCCAATACTTGGGCCACCTGATGCAAAGAGCTGACTCATTAGAAAAGACCCTGAAGCTGGAAAAGATTGAGGGTAGGAGAGAAGGGGATGACAGAGGATGAGATGGTTGGGTGGCATCACCGACTCAATGGACATGAGTTTGAGCAAGGTCCGGGAGTTGGTGATGGACAGGGAGGCCTGGCGTGCTGCAGTTCATGGGGTGGCAAAGAGTCAGACAGGACTGAGCAGCTGAACTGAACTGAAATGATATACAAGGTTGTATAAGTCTAAAGTGTACAAAGTGATGACCTGATTTTTGCATATACTGGGGAATGGTGACCATAAGAAGGTTAGTTAACACTTCTAGCACCTCACATACTCGTGTGTGTATTTGGGTATGGTGAGAACTTTTAAGATTGACCCTTCCAAAAACTTTAGTCTTTCCTGGTGGCTCAGTGGTAAAAAAAATCTGCCTGCTGATGCAGGGAACATGGGTTTGATACCTGGAGAAGTAAATAGCAGTAACCACTCCAGGATTCTTGCCTGGGAAATCCCGGGGACAGAGGAGCCTGGTGCACTCCAGACCATCGGGGTCACAGAGCCGGATGTGACTTTCACTTTCATTTTCTTTCATTTCATAACATCATGGTTAATATTAATGAATACATATATATTGCTGTCAACATATTAATACATTCTATTAACACTAATATTATAAATATATTGCTGTCAACATATTAATACATTCTATTAACATTAATATTATATATAGAGTATGCATTATTATAGCATAATGTATTCTAATATACTTTTATTATTACTATTAAAAATAACCTGTTGAAACTGGCACCCTGAAGAGTTGGAGTGATATGAGAAAAAAGACTCAAGAAAGAAGAGAAACCTGAAAACTTATTTCCTATTTCATAATTTTATGTCTCACATTATATACATATACTTTTCTGATAGAATATCAAAGAGAATTACAGAGTGCAGTTTCCAAAAAACCCTCATTTATCTATTTACATTTTTAAAAAGACATTTTTTTGGAAAAAGCAATCCTCCACTGCTTGTTTATTTAAATTACAATTGGAATCATTAACACAACTTTAATAATGATAACGCATAACTGATAATGTACAACCTGTACATCTAATTCAACCAATTCACAACAGCAGTTCATCGCAGAGGGTAGAATTTGTGATACGGGGGGAAGAAAAAGGTCTGCAATAGCAACATTTCAGAGGAAAATTTCCGTTTTAGAAACCTGAATTAATGAGCTTAGCTGACTAAATCACAGCCCTCCCTCCCTGCAAACTCCTCAGACAGAAAATCCTTCAAAGGTTTCCGCTGATCCTCTGAAGTGCAGAGCAAGTCCCGTTTTATTACAAGTCTCTCCTCCTTTGATGAAGGAGATTAGCTTTCCTTTTACTTTTTTCTATCCAAGAATCTTTACCAGAGAGAAAAGACAACTGACTGAGACAGGTGGTGCCCACGCCTCTCCAAGGCAGAGACTGCTGCACACGGGCAGAGGAGCAATATCAATATGCAAATGAGGCCATTCACATCCCCGTTACCTGTAAATGCTAAACAATCAAGCGTGAAGTGCTTTGGGGGATAATTTAGGTAAAACTGCATTTATGCGCTGCAAGTACCACAGCGTACGTCTGTGCTCATTTGACCATTTTTATTGTTCCGTTTTGAGGACTTCAAGGAAGCTCCGGAGGCCTGGGGGACTCATGAATGTTAACTGACTTCACGAAAAGGCTACACTTAAAGAATGTGGAAAATACATTTAAGATGCAACTCCCCTCTCAAGACAATATGCTCTGAACTTGGAATCAAGGCAAGGGTCCTAAACTGAGATGCACACTCACACCAGGTGGCCATCTGCAGAGGCAGGGCTGTTTCCAGGGCCAGCTCCTGATGCCAGGACTTTGCATTTCCCCTTGCAGGGCAGAGCATGGCCCGCCTGGGAGTGCTTGGCACCTGACGGTCTGGGCCCCGGTCCTCTGTGCCCTGTGCCTTCCGTGTGACCCTGGAAGATGAGTTACTGAACCTCTCTAGGCCTTAATTTCCTCATTTGTGAAATTTGAATGATGAAAAAGATAGGAGTTTTGAGAAGAGAAAAAAAATTAACTCGAGCTTTGTAGCAGCTGAGATAAAAGAGAAATCACGACATCTGAAGTCCCTTTCTGAAGTCACAATGTCCCACAGAAGGTTCAACTTCGAAATCTAAAATTTCTTAGAAGTGTCTTTGTATAAGGGACAATTTGACAAAGACATGTAATCATTAGCAAAGAGTAACTTAACTAGCAGTTCTGTTGAAAAAGTAGAATTTCTATGTGCCTGCGATCGTTACTCGGTCCTTAGGGCTGACCCTAGGCACCTGGTCCTGGAATGGTATTTGCAAGAAGCAGAAAAGGAAGCGGGTAGCTGATTCAGATGCATCTGTCAGTGGTTATCTGACAATTCAGAGACAAGGCTTAGAAAACCTCAAGGAAAGAACCGTCACTATGATCTCTATTTTACCTTTCCCAAATGTCAACAATGTTAGTTGCGGTTCATATGGACACTCATAGTGAGATAGGTATCTTATGTGTTGACTGAAAGCAGGTCCACTCTGCACAAACCAAGGAGGTGTGAGGCTGGGGGGAGGGGTAAGCAAGTGAGAGGGAGAAGAACACAGGGGTGGGGGCCGAGAATTCTCAGAATGCAACTTGGGGCCCGTTAAAGTCCTTGAAACGTTCTGAAACAGCTCCAGAATTCTGCGCCAAAAAGAGTGGACAAATAACTTTAGCCTAAGAGACTTTTCAGGGAGGTCATCGATTTTCTACTCCAGCTATGAAAGAACGTAAATCTGACTCCTGCAGGACCGCAGTCTGGGAGGTCAAGGAAGCTTAAAAAGCACAAAAGGCACCTGAAATAAGTTCTTGTGTGCACCTTTATTTCCTTCTTCCCTCCCTAGAAGGTAATGTGCCAAAGGCAGAGATTATAGTCTGTTTCGTGCTTCCAGGACGTGCAACAGTAGCTGGTGCAGAGTCTGCTCTTAATAACTATTTGTCAAGTGCAGGGTCATAACTGTTGTTGTACATCCAGAAACATACATGTGTGATAGTTTATTCAGTGACAGTTCTGGTTTGGGCCTATTTTTTGTTTTGCAGCTTCTGCTGGATATAATTGATAAACAGGTTCCTTTGACACTTAAAGCAGGCTGCTTTATAACACAGATGGTCCTCTGGAAAAGGCCTTTCCATCTTAGAATGATTATTGTAGCATCTTCTCTGAGATTTGCTTTCTTATGCCAATGAATAAGCAAATTATTAAATGAATTAATTAATTTGCAATGTCTTTCATGCAAGCTAAGTCACTTCAGTCATGTCTGACTCTCTGCCACCCCATGGACTGTAGCCCACCAGGCTCCTCTGTCCATGGGATTCTCCAGGCAAGAATACTGGAGTGGGTTGCCATGCCCTCCTCCAGGAGATTTTCCCGACCCAGGGATCAAATTCGTGTCTACTTATGTCTCCTGCATTGGAGGCAGATTTTTTACCACTGACGCCGCCTGGGAAGCCCTTGCAATGTCTGTATATCACTAAAAGAAGTGTGATGTTGTCAGTGATTTCATTCACTCATCAATCAGAGTCTCACATGCTTCACCAGTCATCAAGTCTGCATCAGGCGCAGTGCCGTGTATTTGAAAGGAAATAGGGGGTCTCACTGTCACTGTCCTCAAGGGAGACACATGATGATAGAAACTATGTACACTGGGCTTTCTCTGCACCAGGAACTATTTAGGCATTCTGCACATATTCACTCATAAGTGAGCAACTAGACAGACACGTAGACTGAATTGTCTTCACACTGAGGAAGTCTGGCCCCACGGTCCACGCTTCCGATCACCATCACAGTTTCGTCTCACTCAGCTTGGTAAAGAAACGCCTAGCACAGGGCCAGGCATGTCATATGTATTTGAAAATTACACACTGAATAACCCTGTGTACGAGACAGCAAAAGAGACACTGATGTATAGAACAGTCTTATGGACTCTGTGGGAGAGGGAGAGAGTGGGAAGATTTGGGAGAATGGCATTGAAACATGTAAAATATCATGTATGAAACGAGTTGCCAGTCCAGGTTTGATGCACGATACTGGATGCTTGGGGCTGGTGCACTGGGACGACCCAGAGGGATGGTATGGGGAGGGAGGGGGGAGGAGGGTTCAAGATGGGGAACACATGTATACCTGTGGTGGATTCATTTTGATGTGTGGCAAAACTAATACAAATATGTAAAGTTTAAAAATAAAATAAAATTAATTAAAAAAATAAAAATAAAGAAAGAAAGAAAGAAAATTACACACTGAGCCAAACTTCTTACAGCCTAAAAGAGGAGAGGCCATTTGGAAAGCCTCAAACCCATCCATGGTGAAGAGTTTACTCCCTGAAGCCCATAAATTATTCAGCTGCCTCACATTAAAGAGTGCAGAACACTTTTAAGGAGTTCAAGCATCTCACTGGTTGGTATGCACTTGATTTTGCCAATCAGTGTGTAAATTTCCAAAACTTTTCACGAGAGTAAAGAGGTTGTGGACAGTTCTTACGTTAATTTAAGGCAGGAACGATGCTCATTATTGCTACCGTAATGACTTATGCTGTCATCTGACAAATTGAAGGTTATATGCACAACCTCTTGTGTCTTTAATGATTTTCTATAGATCTGTGATTTGACCAAATCAATTATACACATTATAGCCAGAGAATTTATTACAAAGGACAAAATTAATTATGTGTATTGAGGGAGCCCTTTTAGTTACACGTACACAAATGAAATTGATGTCCTAACTCTCCACGGAGAAAACCGTTGTAAGATATCACTGCAAGGCCCTAGAGAAGATAATTATTTTGTGCATCTGAAAGAATATATTTATTTTCTCAGCATGCTTGCTATGATCTAAATTTGCTTGTGAAATATGTAGTAAACGGGGATTCAGCAGACAGTCTGAGTGAGCCAAGGCGAGTCATAACCTAGTCTCCGGTCAGGGCTTCCCTGGGGGCTCAGTGGTAAAGAATCCACCAGCCAATGCAAGTCTGATCCCTGGTTGGGAAGATCCATTGGAGTAGGAAATAGCAACCCACTCCAGTATTCTTGCCTGGGAAATCCCATGGACAGAGGAGCCTGACAGGCTATAGTCCATGGGGATCACAAAGAGTTGGACCCAGCTCAGTGACTCAACAACAACATTTTCCTCTCATTTCTCTATTATAAAATATTCCTTAAAGTCACTGAAAAATTCTGTTATGACACAGTGTCCACTGTCTGAACAGGCTACGGGGAGAGGAAACCCAGAATGGTGGACCCGTGTAACAGAAGTGGCTGAAGGTGCTGGTGAGGTACTGCTTAAAGGAAGAGTCATGAAGCTGATAGTAATTAACCATCTGTTGGGATCTAAGAGGAGGAATTCGAACAAGAATGGCTGTCAGGTGAGATAATGGGGTCAAGAAGAGACATATATCCTCCGTGGAAACAGGGAGGCACGGAGGAATCTCTGCTTTTTTCTGCTGCTGTGGGAGGCATGATTGGATGCTGAAATCTCTCACCCACAAGGACAGTTTGGCAAGACGAGATGTGCCAGGCACACAGCGTGCTGCCTCCTGGACCCCTCCATCCCGCTGGGCTGCTTTGCGCAGCCTGCCGTGGTGGTGACGTGTTCAGCCAGCATGGATCAAAGTGCCCAAGCGCCAACTGAGAGAATTCAAAGGCAAAGATGGCCTCAGATGATCTGGAAGGTGTCTTGGTGCAAAGCTTCTCAGTGTTTTAATTTCTCGTAGCGTTTTGCCTTTGGGGCTTTGCAGAATTTAACTGTGGTTGAAGTTAAGTGCGCAGCTGGGTGCTTGCTTCTATCATTTTTCCTAATGAAGGCACTACGAGAAATTGGATTATCTTACTTGGATTCTCTCACTGATTTGTCTAAGCTGTTTAAATCTTTTCACTGAAACAAATTCTCTGAGCTTCCTCCTGCTTCTGTGGGGGAATAAGAGATACAAGGATGCCCTTTTCTGCCAGATAAATCTAGCTACTTAAGTGAAAGACCACAGCTGGATGGCTGCCCCAAGAAATAGTAGGAAAGTGGGTTAAGAGAAGAAATATAGGGTCTTATTAACATTTCAAGGGCGATTGAGACAGGCAAGAGATAATGAATGGTACTGGAGTTTGGCCAGGTCGATGGTGTTAAAACTCATTCAAAGAAATAGATAAATTTGAGGCCCTGGCCTTTGTTTAACCTCCCATCCAAAAAATGATTCTCCTTTGCCAAAACTTTTGATGATATTCCAGAATATTTGTTAAATAGGTAACTCAAAACGAATGCTGACTTCAGTTTAATCACCTTAGGCTCTGCAGAACCCAGGTGTGAAGTAGAAAATTAGACAGCTTCTATCTTTATTTGTCTTTTTCTTCCTACTTACTAAATCACTGACAAAGTAACATGCTAAAACATTTAAATCACAATGAAGTAGCCACATATGGAAGAATGTTAAAGAAACAAAGTTCTACATCATGAAAAGATGCAGAAAAATGAAATCTTAATTCTATTGCTGACCAATGGGTGCAGAGTTATAGAAAGAAAACGTTTTACAGTCATCATCTAGGCAGCGTCTTTGTGTTAAAATAAAATTATGTTCAGTTCAGTTCAGTTGCTCAGTCAGGTCCAACTCTTTGCGACCCCATGAATCGAAGCATGCCAAGCCTCCCTGTCCATCACCAACTCCCAGAGTTCACTCAGACTCATGTCCATCGAGTCTGTGATGCCATCCAGCCATCTCACCCTCTGTTGTCCCCTTCTCCTCCTGCCCCCAATCCCTCCCAACATCAGAGTCTTTTCCAATGAGTCAACTCTTCGCATGAGGTGGCCAAAGTACTGGAGTTTCAGCTTTAGCATCATTCCTTCCAAAGAAATCCCAGGCAGGGCTGATCTCCTTCAGAATGGACTGGTTGGATCTCCTTGCAGTCCAAGGGACTCTCAAGAGTCTTCTCCAACACCACAGTTCAAAAGCATCAGTTCTTTGGTGCTCAGCTTTCTTCACATAGTTTCAATAAAAAGGGACATAAAAATTTAACTATGCAGCAGAACTCGCCCAAAGAATGGGATTAGATATAAACTATCAAATGAAACTTATTCTTTTGAAACTTATTCTAACCTCTAGCAAGATGTCAGTGGATAGAATTCTTAATGTAGAATAAAATATTTTATAAATATGGGAAACAAAAGTCCCATCCTACTATTCTATGAAATTGAAAAGTCATTTTAAAGGGTATTCGAAATATTATCTTTATTACTAGAAAATGGAATGCCATTGTGCACATTTATAATTGCCTGTGCTACTGCTATGATGCTGATCATTAGTTCATTTTTACATACATTTTTAGAGTTGGAAAGAATCAAAGAAGTCATCCAGTTCAACCAACCACTCAGTGAAGGATCTCATCCTTCCCACCCAGGAGCAATTCCAATCCCGTAGACCCTTTCTTCTTCCTGAGATGCTTGTGCCATTTGTAAGAGAGTTTTAATTGCTTGAAAGTCATTCCTTTGATTGAACTGAATTTTGCCTTTCTTGCTACCTATGCTGATTCTAGCTGCCTCCTTCAAAAGAAAGTTCAGCTCAGTTCCGTTCAGTTCAGTCTCTCAGTCGTGTCCGACTCTTTGAGACCCCATGAATCCCAGCACACCAGGCCTCCCTGTCCATCACCAACTCCTGGAGTTCACTCAGACTCACATTCATCGAGTCCGTGATGCCACCCAGCCATCTCATCCTCTGTCGTCCCCTTCTCCTCCTGCCCCCAATCCCTCCCAGCATCAGAGTCTTTTCCAGTGAGTCAACTCTTCGCATGAGGTGGCCAAAGTACTGGAGTTTCAGCTTTAGCATCATTCCTTCCAAAGAAATCCCAGGGCTGATCTCCTTTAGAATGGACTGGTTGGATCTCCTTGCAGTCCAAGGGACTCTCAAGAGTCTTCCCCAACACCACAGTTCAAAAGCATCAATTCTTCAGCGCTCAGCCTTCTTCACAGTCCAACTCTCACATCCATACATGACCACTGGAAAAACCATAGCCTTGACTAGACAGACCTTTGTTGGCAAAGTAATGTCTCTGCTTTTGAATATGCTATCTAGGTTGGTCATAACTTTCCTTCTAAAGGGTAAGCGTCTTTTAATTTCATGGCTGCAGTCACCATCTGCAGTGATTTTGGAGCCCAGAAAAATCAAGTCTGACACTGTTTCCACTGTTTCCCCATCTATTTCCCATGAAGTGATGGGACCAGATGCCATGATCTTCGTTTTCTGAATGTTGAGCTTTAAGCCAACTTTTTCACTCTCCACTTTCACTTTCATCAAGAGGCTTTTGAGTTCCTCTTCACTTTCTGCCATAAGGGTGGTGTCATCTGCATATCTGAGGTTATTGATATTTCTCCCGGCAATCTTGATTCCAGCTTGTGCTTCTTCCAGTCCAGCGTTTCTCATGATGTACTCTGCATAGAAGTTACATAAGCAGGGTGACAATATACAGCCTTAACGTACTCCTTTTCCTATTTGGAACCAGTCTGTTGTTCCATGTCCAGTTCTGACTGTTGCTTCCTGACCTGCATACAGATTTCTCAAGAGGCAGGTCAGGTGGTCTGGTATTCCCATCTCTTTCAGAATTTTCCACAGTTTGTTGTGATCCACACAGTCAAAGGCTTTGGCATAGTCAATAAAGCAGAAATAGATGTTTTTCTGGAACTCTCTTGCTTTTTCCATGATGCAGCAGATGTTGGCAATTTGATCTCTGGTTCCTCTGCCTTTTCTAAAACCAGCTTGAACATCAGCAAGTTCATGGTTCACATATTGCTGAAGCCTGGCTTGGAGAATTTTGAGCATTACTTTACTAGCGTGTGAGATGAGTGCAATTGTGCAGTAGTTTAAGCATTCTTTGGCATTGACTTTCTTTGGGATTGGAATGAAAACTGACCTTTTCTAGTCCTCTGGCCACTGCTGAGTTTTCCAAATTTGCTGGCATATTGAGTGCAGCACTTTCACGGCATCATCTTTCAGGATTTGAAATAGCTCAACTGGAATTCCATCACCTCCACTAGCTTTGTTCATAGTGATGCTTTCTTAGGCCCACTTGACTTCACATTCCAGGACGTCTGGCTCTAGGTCAGTGATCATCACATCATCATGATTATCTGGGTCGTGAAGGTCTTTTTTGTGCAGTTCTTCTGTGTATTCTTGCCACCTCTTCTTTATATCTTCTGCTTCTGTTAGGTTCATACCATTTCTGTCCTTTATCAAGCCCATCTTTGCATGAAATGTTCCCTTGGTATCTCTAATTTTCTTGAAGAGATCTCTAGTCTTTCCCATTCTGTTGTTTTTCTCTATTTCTTTGCATTGATCACTGAGGAAGGCTCCATACTCACAGAAAACTAGTCAATCTAATCACACTAGGACCACAGCCTTGTCTAACTCAGTGAAACTAAGCCATGCCCATGGGGCCACCCAAGATGGGAGGGTTATGGTGGAGAGGTCTGACAGAATGTGGTCCACTGGAGAAGGGAATGGCAAACCACTTCAGTATTCTTGCCTTGAGAACCCCAGGAACAGTATGAAAAGGCAAAATGATAGGATACTGAAAGAGGAACTCCCCAGGTCAGTAGGTGCCCAATATGCTACTGGAGATCAATGGAGAAATAACTCCAGAAAGAATGAAGGGGTGGAGCCAAAGCAAAAACAATACCCAGCTGTGGATGTGACTGGTGATAGAAGCAAGGTCGGATGCTGTAAACAGCAATATTGCATAGGAACCTGGAATGTCAGGTCCATGAATCAAGGCAAATTGGAAGAGGTCAAACAAGAGATGGCAAGAGTGAATGTTGACATTCTAGGAATCAGCGAACTGAAATGGACTGGAATGGGTGAATTTAACTCAGATGACCTTTATATCTACTACTGTGGGCAGGAATCCCTCAGAAGAAATGGAGTAGCCATCATGGTCAACAAAAGAGTCCATAATGCAGTACTTGGATGCAATCTCAAAAACGACAGAATGATCTCTCTTCGTTTCCAAGGCAAACCATTCAATATCACAGTAATCCAAGTCTATGCCCCAACCAGTAATGCTGAAGAAGCTGAAGTTGAACGGTTCTATGAAAACCTACAAGACCTTTTAGAACTAACACCCAAAAAAGATGTCCTTTTCATTATAGGGGACTGGAATGCAAAAGTAGGAAGTCAAGAAACACCTTGGGTAACAGGCAAATTGGCCTGGGAATACGGAATGAAGCAGGGCAAAGACTAATAGAGTTTTGCCAAGAAAATGCACTGGCCATAACAAACACCCTCTTCCAACAACACAAGAGAAGACCCTACACATGGACATCACCAGATGGTCAACACCAAAATCAGACTGATTATGTTCTTCGCAGCCAAAGATGGAGAAGCTCTATACAGTCAACAAAAACAAGACCAGGAGCTGACTGTGGCTCAGATCATGAACTCCTTATTACCAAATTCAGACTTAAATTGAAGAAAGTAGGGAAAACCACTAGACCATTCAGGTATGACCTAACTCAAATCCCTTATGATTATACAGTGGAAGTGAGAAATAGATTTAAGGGCCTAGATCTGATAGATAGAGTGCTTAATGAACTACGGAATGAGGTTTGTGACATTGTACAGAAGACAGGGATCAAGACCATCCCCATGGAAAAGAAATGCAAAAAAGCAAAATGGCTGTCTGGGGAGGCCTTACAAATAGCTGTGAAAAGAAGAGAAGCGAAAAACAAAGGAGAAAAGGAAAGATATAAGCATCTGAATGCAGAGTTCCAAAGAATAGCAAGAAGAGATAAGAAAGCCTTCCTCAAAAGAAAGCAGCATATATTTAATCATTATCTTGACCTGGATTCTGGATACATGAGTATGCTCCTTTAACAACAAATTTATGAAGCTGTAAATGTGTGACGTGTGCACTTTTCCACATGCGTGTTATACTTTGATAAAATGTTTACAAGATGCAAAAAAAAAAAAAGAAGAGGAATAATGATATCTGGATTAGTGTGGTTCTTTAGGAGAATGTAAACTATAATTTTGGGAGGGAGGCTTCTAAAGAAAACCCATGAAGAAGAGAATTTATACGTGTGTGTGTGTGTGTGTGTGTGTGTGTACAGCTATGGCAGCAGAGTATCTGTGACATCTATGAAATGTTTCATTCAGACTTTCCTTGTCAGGGTCAGACCACCATGAGAGGAATTGAAAAATTAACCTGAAATAACTTCATTACACAACTTCATCTCAGAGCCATTAAAAGTGAGTCTAGTTCCTTTTCTGTCAAGAAAGGTTGACAGAGTTTTGGATTAGGGAATCCATCATATAAATTTTAATGAATTTATTAAGAACTATTAAAATAAGAGAGAAAAAGAGAGAGATGAGCAAAAGCAAGACAGAGAGAGAGAGATTAAGAATGAAGAAAGATGGGAGAAAACCAGGCTACCCTACACAGTAAAACAGCTGTGAATGCTCTTGAGACAGAAGAACAGAACTGGAGGCATCAGGCTCCCTGATTTCAAACCATCCGACAAAGCTACAGTCATCAAAACGAGTGGTTCTGGCACAAAAACAGACACAGCAATCAGTGGAACAGAATAGAGAGCCTAGAAATAAATGCGCACATTTATGGTAAATTAATCAAAGGAGGCAAGAATATACCATGAGAAAAGACAACCTTTTCCATAAATTGTGTTGGGAAAACTGAACAGCTAATGAAACTGGACCACTTTCTCATACCATACACAAGAGTAAAATGGATTAAAAATGTAAACGTAAGACCTGGAACCATAAAACTAGAAGAAAACACTGGGAGTAAGCTCCTTGACATCAGCCTTATCAACCTTAAAAAATAGTTTTGGCGCTACGTCTCCTCAAGCAAAGGTCACAAACGCAAAAATAAACAAATGGAACTGCATCTACATAAAAAACTTTTCACAGCAAAGAAACCATCAACTAAATGCAGAGGCTACTACTGAAAGGGAAAAGGTATTTACAAATAATATGTGACGAGGCATTGATACCCAAAATGTACAAAGAACTCACACCACTGAACACCAAAATATAAGTAAATAAAAATGGGAAGAAGATCTGAACAGACATTTTTCTAAAGAGATACAGATGGCCTAAAGGCATGAGAAAAGATGCTCACCATCACTAATCGTCAAGGAAATGCGAATCAGACCCAAGCTGAGCTGTCAGCCAAACCTGTCGGGGTGGGTGTCATCAAAAAGACAGCAAATAACATGCTGCTGAGGGCGTGGAGAAAAGGGAATCCTCCTGAGAAGCTGGTGCAACCACTGTGGTGTGGAGGTTGCTCTAAAAATCTATCCAGCAAAACTGCAGTTCTGGGGACTTTCCCAAAAAGTCCCTCAGAACACTACTTCAAAAAGATATATGCGCCCCTATGTTCATAGCAGCACTATTTACAATAGCCAAGACATGGAAGCAACCTCAGTGTCCATTGACTGACAAATAGATGAAGAAGATTTGTAATATGCAAAGAACTATTATTCAGCCACAAAAAATGACATTTTTAGTGGCATTTTAAGACATTTGTGGCAATATGGACAAATCTAAAGGGTATTATGCTAAGTAGAATAAGTTAGAGAAGACAAATACTGCATGATCTCATTTATTAGTGGAATCTAAAAAACAAAACAAAATGAAAACAGACGTATAGACACAGAGAACAAATGGATGACTGCCAAAATCAAAAGGCAAGATGCGGGAGTGGCTCAGGGCTGGGCAAAACATGTGAAGGGGATTAAGAGGTGCAAATCTCCAGTTACATAATAAATAAGTCACAGGGATATAGACACAGCGTAAAAAAATATGGTCAATAATTACTTTGTGGGGGGACAGATGGTTACCAGAGTTATTGTGGTGGTCATTTCATAATGTATGCAAAAGTGAAATCATTAAGCAGTACATCTGAAATTAACATAATATTGTACATAAACTATATTTCAAGAAAAAGATGGTATGTTTTTTTAAAAAAGCTATTGTAACTACCTGGAAAAATTCAATTAATAAGCTGATCTTGATCTAAAGTGTGAATCCAATTTAAATAAAAAGTGACTTTGTGGAGAGCTGGCAATTTTGCTTGGATAGGTTTAAGAAATTTTAAACAATGGCTATCATCTGCATGATTGTATGATACTTGAAAGGATTGAAGGCTTCATGTGTCAGAAAGTGCCTACCCATACACAGCTTTACCCTATCCCCTTCCCCCTCCCCCACAATTAGGAAGATAAATCAGGAAACTCAAATTGGAAAAAACAATTGCAATATTGCTTTAGTTCAGGTGTACAGCAAAATGATTCAGTTATACATGTACATGTATCTATTATCTGTAAATCTTTAAATTATTGATAAGAAGTTGGAACTGAGGAACTTAAAGATAGGATGTTAAGATGTTAAGAGTCTCCTGAAAAGTAAAGATCGATCAAAAATAAAGAGAACACATTTTTCAGATTATGAAATGTCAACCGACCTGGGACATTTAATTTATCAAAATTGGCCTAGACCGACCGTATTTGGGACAATTGTGGGTTTCAGTTAATTATATTTAACTTAGAAGAATGAAACACTCTTCCTAAGATTCACTAATGCTTTTAGCTGCCAAGGGCAAAACTTCCCCTGACATGGGGTTGATAAACTATACATGCCCCTGAGTTCTGAGATTTGGCTGAAGCTTCAGTCAAGGGATTTCAGCATTTTTATATTCAACAAGGGGATAGGCCCTGTGCTAGGTGGGCTTCCCAGGTGGTGCTAGCGGTAGAGAACCTGTCTGCCAATGCAGGAGACACAAGAGTTGCAAGTTCCATCCCTGGGTTGGGAAGAGCCCCTGGAGGAGGAAATGGCAACCCACGCCAGTATTCTTTCCTGGAGAATCCCATGGACAGAGAAGCCTGGTGTGCTTCGGTTCATAGGGTCACAAACAGCTGGACACAACGGAAGTGACTGAGCACACACGCACTGACTGTACCAGGTCCCAGGCTCCAGTAACCAACAAGATGTTCACAGTGTCTTTTATGGTGGATGATTCTAGTCAGGGCTGGGAGTGGAAAAGGAAGAATTAAACAGAAGAGGGTGTGCACACGTGCTTACAATCAGATAGCAATAAACAAGATGAAGAAATTAAGGTAAGGTAATAGAGTATGTATATGTATGTGAAGATCCTCTGGAGAAGGGAATGGCTACCCCCTCCAGTATTCTGGCCTAGAGAATTCCATGGACTGTATAGTCCACGGAGTCGCAGAGTCAGACACACCTGAGCAACTTTCACTTTTCACTTTCATATGTATGTGTTGGGACAGAGAGAGAGGAGCATCTTATTTAGAGAGGTCCAGAAATATCTCTCTGGGCAAGTGACATTTGAACAAAGACCTAAAAGAGATAAATGGGGAGCTGTGCAAAGACTCGGAATCTTTCAGGGAAAGGTAAAGGAAATGCAGAGACTTCAAGGCAGGAATAAGTTTGGCCTAATCAATATCAAGAACCCAGTGTAGCTAAATAAAGAGTGAGAAGTCTGCAGAGCAAGTCCAAGGCCAGGTTCTGTAAGGGGTTGTAAAAAGTGTCAAGGAGCCATTAAAATGTGTGAGTGGATGATGTTTATGATCAGGTGGGCATTAAAAGTTTCAGGGGGATCTGATTTAGGGATTCAAGGAAGAAGCACCCAAAAAAGCTAGAAGACCGTTACAGTGGTCGAAGTGAGACACGTTAAGTGTCTTGGGGAAGCATAGATGCAGTAGAGATGGTAAGACTTGGTCATGCTTGGGATACATTTTGAAAGAGAAACCTATGAAACTTGTAGATGAACTGGATGTGAGATTAAAGAAAGAGAAAAATCAAATATGACTTTTCACCTTTTGGCCAAACTGGGTGAATATGTTATTAACATCACTGAGATGGAGAAGGAGAATATCTTTGTTATTATCATTCTGGTGGCTGCTCGTTGCTTGTTGGGTTTGCTTTAGTTTGTTTGTTTGTTTTTTTAATTTTGGAATTCATGAAGAGGGGAAAATAACAGGTTTAATTTGGTATATACTGTCTTTAAAAATCATTTTAGTTATCTAAGTGTAAAAGTTAAAGGAAGATTATGAGTCTGGGCAAGAGAAAATTTTGACAACATATACATCTATATAACATTTAAAGTCAAGAAAGTACGTGAAATTTCCTAGAGAGTGAGTGTGAATGGAAAAAAGATATCTAAGGACAGCCTCAGAGATTAGAAAATAGAGGACACACTAGCAATAGAAAGGCAGCGAGCAGGAAGAACAGGTGGCAGACGTCAAGAAAAGAAATTGTAACCAGAAGATGAAAGAGAGCAGCTATAAAATGGTACCGAGAAGTCAAGCAAGATGAGGACAAAAAACTAAGCTTTGACTTAGCAAAATGGTTGATTTGGCAAAACTGTTGATGAGGAAGTTTCCTCTGAAGCAGTAGAACAGTCTGATCGGACAGAGTTAACAGCTAGCGAGAGAGTAGGTTAAGAGTAGACATCTCTTTGGAGAAGGCTGATATAGAGAACTGGGGTGATACCTGCAGGGGGTCAGGCATTCTGGAGACCACATCTTTCCCAGATGGAGGATAGTCAAGTTGATGATGACTTAGAATAGAAGGGACATCAATGTGGAGAAGGAAATGGCAACCCACTCCAGTGTTCTTGCCCGGAGAATCCCAGGGACCGGGGAGCTGGTGGGCTGCTGTCTATGGGGTTGCACAGAGTCGGACACGACTGAAACGACTTGCAGCAGCAGCAGCAGCAGGACATCAGTGATGTAAGATTTAGAAGAAATAATTGCTAAAGGCAAGTCCCTGAGTCACTGAGAAGGAACATACAGGAACACCTGTATGGGACATACAGGTGGAGAGCCTTGAGTGGGAGCACTGTAATGGGGGCGGGGGCGGTATGCCAAACATGGGCAGATGTTGGGAAGTGGTGAGTTGCGAGTAACAGGCAAACAGGTTGGCGGCAGAGATTAAGTCTGCCCTGGGGACTGAGCATCACTGCACGTTCTTGATGGGTAAACCAAGAATGCAGGACCCAAGCATTCTTCTCCTGGGCCAATACTTAGGGTTGGGTGTTGCAGCAAGCAGCTTTGAAGAATGAGATTACATCTCCCTTTAGGACAAAAATCTGTCTGGCTTACTGTCGATGGTGTGGGTCTCCTGCTTCCCTGTCTCACTCACTGGCCCACACCATCCTTCCTAAAGTTGAGCAGCAGGGGTAGCACTGAAATAAACAACCCTGCTGGGTGCCAGCTCTCTCTCAGGCGGGAGGAGGAAGGGGTGTCGTCCTGGCAACAGAGCAACAAGCACCACAGCTCTAGCCAAGAGGCAACGTGTCTGTGCTGCTGAGTCAAGAAGAACTGGAAGCTGACATAGATTCTGTCAAGAGTGAGGACCTGGCTATTCATTACAGGGTTTCAGATAGATCAAACGTTATAGGTTGGTGCAAGTGAGTCACAAACCGTCACACGAAACTGAAGTCGAATGATGCGAAACCACACCGGCTGGTGAGGACCTGCTGTCTCCCTCCACAGCCCTGGGTGCCTCCCTCCCTCTGTCCCATGACCTCAGTGCCTTGAAGGACAAACACCCCCACCCACACAGGACCTCGAGTCACCACCTCACCCAGAGGCGGAGCTGCTCTTGCCGGCTGAGATCTCTTTGACAGGGCAGAGCGCAGAAGGGGCCTCCTGGTCCAGGGGCTCAGCAGCCATCAGGAGAACAGGGGAGGAAGGAATTCTGACACTTGGGCTGCATCCCTGGGGTGAGGACCCAGGGGGGTGAACAGGTTTTGGGCCCAGCCTGCCTGCCCTCCTGGTTGGGGCCTGTGTGGTTTTTTGGTGGCTGTTGGTTTTACTCCTAACTCACTATGACTTCCCTGATAGCTCAGTTGGTAAAGAATCTGCCTGCAATGCAGGAGACCCTGGTTCAATTCCTGGGTCGGGAAGATCTGTTGGAGAAGGGATAGGCTACCCAGGCAAGTGTTCTTGGGCTTCCCTGGTAGCTCAGCTGGTAAAGAATCGGCCTGCAATGTGGGAGACCTGGGTTCGATCCCTGCGTTGGGAAGGGGAAAGGCTGGAGAAGGGAAAGGCTACCCACTCCAGTATTCTTGTCTGGAGAATCCCATGGACAGAGGAGCCTGGTGGGCTACAGTCCATGGGGTCACAAAGAGTCGGACATGACTGAAGTGACTTAGCACACATGAATGCACATGGCAGGTATCCCTTTGAGGGGGAAAACACTTTATTTCCCATTCAATTACCTTGACTATAACTGCTTACTCAGTGGGGCTCTCCGCCCACAGAGACCAGGATCCTCTGATGCTTGGGCCTGATGGTGTTTCTGGGAAAGCATTGGTCATCCAGTCCCAGCAACTGTACAAGGCTGACTGAGGTACAGACTGGTCAGCACAGTGGCCTCAGTGGGAGCTGGTCCTCCTTGCCTTAGACAATCAATATCCTAAGGACCTGGCATTTTGTTTTCATTACTACCTCTTGGGCTACAGTTAACGATCTGCCACTTGGAAGACCACAGGCTGGCCAGTTATAGATGCTCCTATTTAGGGCCTTGAATCATGGAAAGAAATTTCAACCACCAATGAGATAGCTTGGTCCAATCACACGGATCACCAAGGGAAGGGCCCACGTTGTCTAATGAGACTGAATCAAAATGCTCATCAAGCCTGAACCACTCAGGTCACTGTTACCACTATCTGGATCCATTCTCATACCAGATGAAACAATAGGTTCAACCCCTGTGGAAGACTCGATTGTGAGCTGGAAGGACCACTGCATGCCAGAGTCTGACTCCTGCCAAAATAGGTCCAGTGGTTCTGCAGTGAAGGAGACCACATTACACAGAGGAGCATCTTCCCTGTCTCCTCCTACAAAACTGACCACTGGCTCTCCGACCCTCCTTGGGGACTGATGTTGGCACCTTGTCACTTAGACATTTTCAGGTTACTCTGTGGCTATTCCAGTCTGGTCAGCTGACTCTTGTTTTCAGCTTTCCAGAATATCTGCAGTCTGACAGAAGCATTTTTTTTTTTTTGTAGAGGCACCCAACAAGGGACAGCTAGTCAAGGTCAACAATGGACATTCCACACTTCTTCTTTCTCTGATAAGGCTGCTTACACCATTGAGAAGTGGTATAGACTTATTAAAATTTCATCGACATTATTTAAGTTCCAGGTATAGAGCATAGTGATTCACAATATTTAAGGGTTATACTCCCTTTTTAGTTGTTATAAAACATTGGCTTTATTCTCTGTGTTGTAAATATATCCTTGTACCTTATTTTATACCTAATAGTTTGACCTATTTATCCCCTATCCCTGTATTTCCCCTTCTGTCTCCCTGCTGGTAACCACTCCTTTGTTCTCTGTGAGTCTGTTTCTTTTTTGTTATATTCATTAGTTTGCTATATTTTATGGATTCCACATATAAGTGAATCCATACAGTATTTGCCTTTCTCTGACTTATTTCACTTAGCATAACACCCTCCAAGTCCATCCATGTTGCTACAAATGGCAAAATTTCATTCTTCTTTTATAGCTGAGCAGTAGTCCATTGGGTGTGTGTGTGTGTGTGTGTGTGTGTGTGTGTTTAGCCATTCGTCTGTGTTGATGGATACTTAGGTTGCTTCCATATCTTGGAAATTGTGAACAATGCTGCTATAAACATTGGGGTGCACATATCTTTTCAAATTAGACCTTTTGTCTTTTTTTCAGATATATGCCCAGGAGTGTAACTGCAAACCAACCCCAAATGATTTCTGACTTTATCTCCGTCACCTCTTCCTGGTCCACACACCTTATTAAGGCAGTTTGGGCATGAAAATATTAATCCCTTGTAAGGCTACCTCTTGGGTAATGATCAAGATCAAAGAGGTGAGGGGTTATATAAACCTAATTTGAAAATTCATGATTCTGCCTTTACCATTAATGCACCTGAAGCGTCTTTCTTTCCCCTAATGACCAGCTTGTTTTGTACCCACTCTGAGTGGAGCTCCCCCACCCCAAAGGAGATGCTAAGGGACTCAAACTGAATTCTGATTCTTTTCCTGAAATAACATTGTCCTAGATCATAACGACAATGATGCTTGGTTGAAAATACTGCCCACGAATTCCTCCTATAGTAGTAGCCTGCTTGGACCATATTGGAAAGTATAATGGACCTCTGCAGATTTTTTAAAATGACCTTTTCCTATTTACATCCGCCCCCATTTTCTACAAGGAAATCAAGCCAGTTAATTCTCAAGGATCAGATCAGATCAGTCACTCAGTCGTGTCCGACTCTTTGAGACCCCATGAATCGCAGCACGCCAGGCCTCCCTGTCCATCACCAACTCCCGGAGTTCATTCAGACTCAAGTCCATCGAGTCAGCGATGCCATCCAGCCATCTCATCCTCTGTCGTCCCCTTCTCCTCCTGCCCCCAATCCCTCCCAGCATCAGGGTCTTTTCCAATGACTCAACTCTTCGCATGAGGTGGCCAAAGTACTGGAGTTTCAGCGTTAGCATCATTCCTTCCAAAGAAATCCCAGGGCTGATCTCCTTCAGAATGGACTGGTTGGATCTCCTTGCAGTCCAAGGGACTCTCATGAGTCTTCTCCAACACCACAGTTCAAAAGCAAGGAAGTCAGCCCTAAATATTCTTTGGAAGGACTGGTGCTGATACTTTCACCACCTGATATGAAGAGCTGACTTACTGGAAAAGACTTTGATGCTGGGAAAGATTGAAGACAGAAGGAGAAGGGGATGACAGAGGATGAGATGGTTGGATGGCATCACTGACTTGATGGACATGAGTTTGAGGAAGCTCAGAGAATTATCCTGTCCATCACCAATTCTGGTGTGCTGCAGTCCATGGGGTCACAAAGAGTTGGACATGACTGAGTGATTGAACCCGACTGAACTGAACTGAACCACTCCCCGAAAGATGTTGTATGTAGATGGTTAGAGACAAGGTAGAGTTACAGCTCCTGGGGATACACTCCAGTCTTGGGGCCATGGAGGGAGAACCACCACTCCAGCATCTGAGGACCGAACACTTCAGACCCCAGGAGGTACGGGGGTGGGCACTTTGAGCTCACTATGCTCATCCCTTGGACTCAGTACCACTAGCTGGCCAAACAATCGAGGTGTTTGATTGGTTGTTGAATCTAGCAGGTCAAGGTGAATCTAGCAGCAGATGCAGCTGACCATTTAACTTGCTACTGGGTTCGTCATCCCTGTCTACATGCTGTAAAAACAGAAAAACTCCTTGGACACAGCCAGCTGGTCCTAAACTATTCTGCATGCCTGACACCACCAAAGGCAGGTCCTGAACCCACTCCCTCTCAACCTTGTATCTGTATAGACAAAGGAGTGCATGCATAGGTGCTTGGTCATGGCCAACTCTTCGCAACCTTGCAGACTGTAGCCCACCAGGCTCCTCTGTCCATGGAATTCTCCAGGCAGGAATACTGGAGTGGGTTGCCACTTCCTCCTCCAGGGAATCTTCTTGACTCAAGGATTGAATCTGCGTCTCCTATGTCTCCTGCATTGGTGGGTAAGGTCTTTACCACTGAGTCACCAGGGAAGGACCCCTACAATCTTGTTTTGATCTTAATGGCAAAAATTCACATGCCTCTCCTGATGCCCAAGAAGCTCTGGATTGTCCTATACAGTAGTGGAGGCTGAAACTATTCAGTGATGCTCTCCAATGTACCAGTTAGCTAAACCATTGTGGCAATGATCTAAATCAAGTTTAACAACAAATTCCAAACCAGAGAAAACTGTGGTCCTTGATGATTTGTATGTGGGAGAATGTCTGTCCTTTGGGGGCAAGTGTTACTCATCTACTGCCCCTGTAAAAACATCAAAGATCTTCAGGTCAGTCTAAACTCCTTGTGTGGGTCACTGATTGGCTTTGGACTACATCTTGACTGAAATAAGGCCCATTGATGACCTTAGGATTTATTCCCAGTTTGCTGAGTCCTGGACCTTGAGGAGTGTAATTGAAGTCAATACTGCAAATTGACCTCATTGTGTTTCCCAGAGTCCTGATGATAATATCCTTAACCAAATGCTAAATGAGGGAACTAGATCAGATTTGGCCCCAGTCAGATTAATCAAGTTGGCTAGTGGAGTGGCATATTCAGCCAAAACTTTGCACTCACCCTTGAAAGTTCAGACCATGGGATGGATTCCTGGACCCTGTGCATCCTTGCAGGCCCTGGCTGGGAAAGCCAAGAATGAAAGGCTCTGACTTCCCTTCACCCAGGCCATTTCTCAGGATGTGATGGCAGGAAGCAACTATGAGGATGAAGTCATGTAAAATCTCCCTCTAGGACAAAAAGCAGGCTTCACACTGCTTGCTATAGAAACACTGAATTGTCAACTCCATGTTCCTGATTTGCACCTGTGTAATTCTCACCTGGGCCCACCGTGTGTCAACCCTGCAAGGACTGAGTGCAAGAGAAAACAGTGTGAACACACTGTCCATACCGACTGCTGTGTGTGCCTTTTTCCCCCTTACTCAAAACTCTATATCTTCTGCCAGCATCCACGAAGCAGTAACATGCTAAATTATGAGCTACCTTGCAAGTAGGATAAAATCAAATCTCAGATCCAACAATAGATTTAGTGGAGGAAGATGAGGTGGTTCTTCTCTGAATGAAATTAGACACCTGATAATCAACTGAGGGTAACAACGAGGGAGGAGTTAATTGAAATTTGAAGAAAGAGAAAGTATAAAAAGGTCATCTTGGGAAGTAGAACTCTGAAAGGAGTATTGTCTAAGGGCTAGGAGTCTCCTTGAAATTTTTGGTCATAGATTTAAAGCAATATTCGTGAGTTAAGTGTTTGAGTTGTGAGTTTTTCTCCAGCCATGCTCAAATTGCTTGTAGGAGTGGAGAAGATGAAGTGTGAAGTTTAATCACACGTGTACTTTTGCCAGGTAAGTACAATGGAGAGAGACAGGATCAGGGGAGCTGAGGTTACACGCAAGGAAATAGTTGTAGGGTTAGACTATGAAGTCTTAGCTGAGACAGAAGGTGAGGCAACGAGTAGAAAATTGGTTGGAACAATTGACGAGGTGCAGTGAAAAAGTGTTGGCATGTAAATGAACTGGAAGAGTGGAGGCTGTGGTCAGAGAACAGAAGAATGGAAAGTGAGGTTTTCCATGAGTTACTGGTGACAACAAGGTGTAGATCATGACCACGGAAGTGGATGGAAGTAGCCAGGCAGCAGTCAGAGTCATTTGGAAACAAGGAGGTCGAATGACTGGGAAATGATGCTTGCAGGGGTATTTTATACGGGTGTCTCCAAGAATGAGGAGAGGAGTGAGATAGTAAAGTTCTCAATGGTTGATGGAAAGGTACAGGGGATGAGAGGAAAACCACAATGAGGAGAGGCAGCATGTAGGTGTCATCATGCTGCACTGCAGGCAGATTCCTCGCCATCTGAGGCATCGGACACCAGCCCGTATATGAAGACACATCCTTTCAAATGAGTGGGGTTTTGAATGAAGACGAAGGAGCAATTGCCTAGAGGTAGAAATAAAGTGGAAAGGATGTTGAGTTGACTTTGGGAACCAGTCAAAGATGGGATTTTGGAGAAGAATAAAAAACAACCACCACCTGCAAGGATTGCAGAAAAATGGCATTCTGAGAATATAGCTAGATTGTAGCTAAAGCATGTAGGTGAAAGAAATGTTTAAAAAAGAGGTTATGGAGGGAGGTTGCTGGGTCATAGGATAGCTCTATTTCAAGTTTTTTAAGGAACTTCCGTAGTGTCGTCCACAGTGGCAGTACCAGCTTACATCCCCACCAACAGTGTAGAAGGGTCCTCTCCTCTCCACACCCTCTCCAGCATTTACTGGTTGTAGACTTTTGATAATGGCCATTCTGACCATGTGAGGTGATACCTCACTGTAGTCTGGATTTGCATTTCTCTAATAATTAGTGAAGCTGTGTATCTTCTCATGTGCTTTTTAGCCTTTTAGTATATGCTTTACTTTTTCAGTATGACTTCTCTGGAAAAAAATGTCTATTTAGATCTTCAGCTCATTTTTTAATTGTTTGTTTGTTTTAATATTGAGCTTTAAGAACTCAATATTATATATACAACATGAGTTTGGGTATATTGGAGATTAATCCCTTATCTGTTACTTCATTTGCAAATCTTTTCTTCCATTCTGAGAGCTTTTTGTTTTGTTTATTGTTTACTTTGTTGTGTAAAATATTTTAAGTTTAGTTAGGTGCCTTTTGCTTGTTTTTATTTTCATTCCTCTAAGAGACAGCTCAAAATTACGTCAGAGTGTTCTGCCTATATTTTCCTCTAAGAGTTTCATAGTATCTGGCCTTACATTTAGGTCTTTAGTCCATTTTTAATTTATCTTTGTGTATGGTATTAGGGAGTGTTCTAATTTCACTCTTTTCCATGTAGCTGTCCAGTTCCCAACACCACTTATTGAAGAGATTGTCGTTTCTCCATTGTATATTCCCACCTCCTTTGTAGTAGATTAGGTGACCATAGTTGCACGGGTTTATCTCTGGACTGTAATCCTGTCCCATGGATCTGAATTTCGGTTTTGTGCCATTATCATACTGTTTTTATTACTGTCGCTCTGTAGTATAGTCTGAAATCAGAGCCTGATTCCTCCAACTCCATTTTTCTTTCTCAGTATCTCTTTGTCTCTGTATGGCCTTCTGTGTTTCCATACAAATTGTAAAAATTTTTTGTCCTCATTCTGTGAAAAATGCCATTGGCAATTTGACAGGGATTGCACTGAATCTATAGGTTGCTTTGGGTAGTAGAGTCATTTTCACAGTATTGATTCCTCCAGTCCAAGAACATGGTGTGTCTTTCCATATGTTTGTGTCATCTTTTATTTCTTTCATAAGTACCTTACAATTTTCTGAGTATAGGTCTTTTGCTCCTTGGACAGGTTTATTCCTAAGCATTTTATTCTTTTTGATGTATACCTGAAACTAACTCAACACTATAAATCAACTATATTCTAAAAAAAAAAAAATTTTAATGAACAATAAAAAAGAAAGAAACAGACTCATAAACATAGAAATCAAGCTTATGATTACCAAAGGGGAAAGGGGTCAAAAAGAGATAAATTAGAAATTTGGGATTATCAGATACAAATCTGCTATCTATAAAATAAATAAGCAGCAGATTTACTATAAAGCACAGGGAACTGTATTCAATGTCTTATAATAACCTATAATGGAAAATAATCTGAAATACATGTGTGTATATAGGTATACGGAGAAGGAAATGACAGCCCACTCCAGTGTTCTTGCCTGGAGAATCCCAGGGACGGGGGAGCCTGGTGGGCTGCTGTCTATGGGGTCGCACAGAGTTGGACACGACTAAAGCGACTTAGCAGCAGCAGCAGCAGCAGCAGCATATAGGTATACACACACACACACACACACATATATATATACACATCCCAGAATCACTTTGCTGTACACCTGAAACTAACACAACACTGTAAGTCAATTATACTACAATAAAAAAATAAAAAAGAGGTAAGGAGAGCGATAATGGAGTTTATAATAAATGTTGAGACCTTTAGCATACAGTAGGCAGGTCAGAAAAGGGTGGGAAATCAGGTGAAATTAGGCAACGTACAGAGCATTTTGGCATCAGAGACCAGGACTTGCCTGGCCTGGATGAAAACACCTGGGGTGCTGGATGCCTATGAGTGCCGAGATAAGTGGACTTGCAAGTCATGGTGCGGAACTTTAAACAAACTTATACCAACTCTGACTCCAGCCTTTCTAAGAATACTTGCTCAATGACTGAGTAGGGAGAGGTGGAAGAGGACTACTGTGGAAGGATGGCTGGTTTTCACCAAGAGCAGGTATAACAGAACCTTTTACTGTAAAAACAGACCTAACTCCTTAGTAAATTTGGTTGATCTAAGGTTCTAATGCTGTCCTGAGGCCTGGGACCTGAGCTGCTTAGGGCTGGAGTAAAGTGAAGTCGCTCAGTCGTGTCCGACTCTTTGTGACCCCATGGACTGTAGCCTACCAGGCTCCTCCGTCCATGGGATTCTCCAGGCAAGAGCACTGGAGTGGGTTGCCATTTCCTTCTCCAGGGGTAAAGCTCCAGACAAATGTGTGTGTGTGTACGTGGTTAGGGAGGGGTGCATGTTGGAGGAAAAGGTGCTTCTGAAGCATCTTCCATGTGCCTGTCAAGAGACAGATTCTCAGTACAGAACACAGCAGTGGCCTTTGGTGAAAGAGCTGTAATATTTGATGAAGTCGGGGGAGGTCCCTAATACTGTTCTTTCTTAACATTGTTGTTGTTGTTGCTGTTCAGTTGCTAAGTTATGTCTGACTCTTTGAGACCCCATGGAAGGCAGCATGCCAGGCTTCCCTGCCCTTCACCATCTCCTGGAGTTTGTTCAAACTCATGTCCATTGAGTCTATGATGCCAGCCACCCATGTCATCCTCTGTCACCCCCTTCTCCTCTTAAGATTAGCATGCTTAAAGAAACTCTGGGGGAACCTGAGCAGCAGGGAATGAATGAATAGCTGTCCTCACCAGCAGCGAAACAACCGCTGCCAGGCTGTGTGCAGGCATGCAGTGTGGACGCCCATAAGCCCAGCTCCTAGTATCTTCGACCTCGTCTCTGAACATCCACTTCTAGTTCTTGCTCTAACAACACCTGGCTATTGCGGAGTGTTACTTCCCTTACAGGTCTTATGGCCCACATCTCTCACACAAAAATAGAATGCAAGCTGCACCAGTGGCATGACAATGTGGATTATGGAGAATTTAATTATGAACTTCAAGGTGAAGGATTTGCCATGGTTTTATTCTTCTGTTTTAGAAAGCTTTCTTTTCCTAATACATGTTGGCCAGAATACTTGGAGAAGTGACATCTATCTGCTGATTATCCATTTGAGAGCTTTCCTTAGCTTGTTTCACATTATGTCAACAAAATAATGCTAACCTAATAAAGCAGCCAAGGGCTTCCCAGGTGGTAAAGAATCTGCCCACAAATGCAGGAGGCACAGGTTCGATCCCTGGGTGGCGAAGGTCATCTGAAGAAGAAAATGGCAATCTATTCCATTCTCGCCTGGGAAACCCCATGGCAAGGAGCCTGGTGGGCTACAAAGTCCATGGAGTCACAAAAGAATTGGACACAACTAAACAACAACAGTAAAGCAATAAAGCCACAACCCGAGAAGCTGTTATTATCTATCTCTGTCCGGAGGGTCTCACAGATGCGGCCATCTCTGTATCTGGCCTGAATGTGACCGTCTAAATCATGACCGTTAATTTTCCCTACAAGATGCCTTCGTAGAGAGTAGGTAGTAAGCATAATGAAGATGATTTTCAAAATCAGTGGATATATAAGGCGGTGGCACAGCTTTGCTGA
This sequence comes from Bubalus bubalis, assembly GCF_019923935.1. Classification (NCBI taxonomy): domain Eukaryota; kingdom Metazoa; phylum Chordata; class Mammalia; order Artiodactyla; family Bovidae; genus Bubalus; species Bubalus bubalis. The sequence continues at coordinate 4,686,249 of NC_059161.1, forward strand.
CAGCTAAATCAAGAGCAGTGCACGCAGAAATGCGCTCGTACCTGCACTATGGAGGGCTTTGTTTATAGATGTTAAAATTCATAGTAAAAGCAAAGGTAAGTGAACTGGATGAATCTATTGAAAATATTAATAAACACTTCATTAAGTAAATAAGGATGAAAGCAAACTTTGCTCTTCTAGGGTTACAGCTTTACATGTGCATCTAATAGCTGTTCAAGTTATTTAGGACTTATAGTCTCAAACTTGAAATTATTAAGGGGGAAAGTGCACCTCTAAGAACAGTGAGCCTGAAACAACAAAGGAACGAACCCTGTGGACGATTTCTCTGCGGGCAGGAGCTGCTGATGGCCCCATATGCTTGCTTCATCGCTTCACGGATATAGGAAGCTTTCCGTGTTACATGTTCAGCCCTACGTGTCTATTTTAGTTGGATTTGGGTAGAATGACAGGATTTAACTTTTAAGGAGAAGTGAACACTTCATTTTTAGCAACACTGTGTTGGAGGCAGATGAACCTGATCACGAGGGGCCCCGTGTGAAGCCACTCTGCCAGGTGGCTCTCATGGGGGTGTTCATTGTTGAGAACCCCGCTATTTCTGCCTGAGGTTTGAAGCCAGGACTTCGCAGGATTCCCTGCTGCACGGCTCAGTTCTTCCCATGCACAGAGCAGATGGGTGAGGCAGAAGAAGAGCCCCACCTCGGAGGCAGCAAAGACGCATTCCAGAGACCAGCGATGGAGGAAACGCTAATTGGAGGTGGCGAGTGAAAGTCAGAGCTGAAAATTGGACTTGGCTTATGAGCCGTTGGGAAACTTGTTAGAGGTTTTATCACCACATTTTGATAAACAGAAACAAAATGTTCACATTAAAAACATGAGTCAATTGTTTCCAATTTAGCTTAGAACACAGTGCTTCAAGGGTAAGCACAGGGGTCACAACATCCTTTCTTAATGTTTAGAAGTAACGCGACCATTTGTATTAAAATACTACCAAGTCATCTGGATTCTTGGAATTTCCACTAAATTCTATCTGACATAAATAGCAGACATAGGTCTTCTTCCCTGATTTCTCTGGCTGTACCTTCTTATGGCTTCACTGTGGCAATTACCGTATTGTCTTATATTCTTGTGCCTCTTTTACCTCCTGCTCTTTCACTTTCTTTTGGGAGGAGACCGTGTATTTTCATCATTATATCCCTAGAACTGAGTCCAGTGCCCCAAAGTCAAAAGTTAAAACATGACAGAAAGAAGCAGCCAACATTCCTTCTAGCAGCGGTCAAGGATGGTCATACAAAATAAAGATAATTTATAGTTTTGGACTAAACTGAACAGTGTTTTTCAGCTACAGGCCTTCCCCAATTATAGATTTATTTAGTTTACCATTAAAATTATCTATGTGGGTTTAAGTAAACAGACTTTAAATCAAGTCTTCATCCCCCATTCTCATTACAAGTTGAGCATTGCCTCTATAGGCACAGAATGGCTATGGTGGCATGTGAGGAAATTTTGCCAAAGAATATGTTTAATGGTTTTGAGACAATTAGGGAAGAGGAAAGACTCTGCATGCAATGCAGGAGATCCAGGTTTGATCTCTGGGTCGGGAAGATTCCCTGGAGAAGGGGATAGCTACCTACTCTATTCTTGCCTGGAGAATCCCAGGGACAGAGGTGCCTGGCGGGTTATTGGGTTGCACAGAGTTGGACACGACTGACGACTAAGCACCAAGCATGCTCCTTTTGCCCATGCCTTCTCTATTTCCCATTCCCATGGCTTGGAGCTCTCTTTATTTCTGTCTTTCTGGGAATCTCAGTTAATTTCTACTCTGATATATTTCACTTTTTTCATTATAGAAAGTTAGAAATTGCATTAAATATGCAACCACGACTATTTGCAACCACGACTATTTTCCATGTGGAACGTAACTGTACACGGAGTAAACAGCAAGAGATACGTCCTTAATTATAATTGTAAAACCGGAAAAAGCTTGTAGCTATATTTAACAACTCTAATGGTTTCTTTGAATGGAGGTCTGTCATTAAATGTATTATTCACAATTACACTTTTCATCATGATGGAAATTTAATCTAACAAGTGATAGAACTGCAAACGTGTATAGCTTGCAAAAAGTAAACTGTGTCATTTATATCATCAGCAGAGATCAATGGGAGCCCCAGTGGCACCGGATGTACCAAGCAGACCAAAATAACACTGCCATGACTCTGAAATCTAACTGGTCATTGGGCCTGCAGAGCCCACAGAAGTAGACTACGACCTGTTTGTCAAAACAAAAAAGCTGACTGCCTGATAAAATTTTAAAAATTCAAATAAGACTAATAGTTTCCTAATATAATGTCCAAAATGTCCTAGATACAACTGAGAAATCACCCATCATACCAAGAATCAGGAAAACCACAACTTGAGTGAGAAAAGAAAGTGAACTGATGTCATCAACTCAGTCTGAGCTGAATCATATTTTTAAACTATTTGACAAAGATTTAAAGTACCATCATAAAATGATTTAATAAGCAATTACAAATTCTCTTGAGTAAAAGGAAAAATAGACAATATCAGCAAAGAATTAGATGATAAGATGTGGAAATTATAAAACTGGAAAATAAAATAGGAGAAACAATCAGTTCTCTGGATGGGCACAATAGTGGAGAGGAGATGAAAGAGAATAAAATCTGTGAATTTTGAGGACAGATCAATAAAATTTACCTATTCTAAACAAAAAAGAGGGAAAAATTAACAGAACTCAGGAATCTGTGGAAAAATAGGAAAAGACACAAAGTTTACATTATCAGAGTTGCAGGAGAAGAAAAGGAGACTAGGGCTGAAAGAGCAATAAAAGAAAAACTTGGCTAAAGACATCCTAAATTTGGCAAAAGACATAAATCCACACATTTGAAAAGTTGAGTGAATTTCAAATTGGGAAAAAAAAATAGACACAGAGATACATTCATAAATAAAATTCTGAAAATGAAAGATAGAGTTGAAGGTGTTATCACTCCATACTTTTTCTCTGCAAGGAGTCAGAGAAAGGATGCGCTACCTACAGGGGGCCATGAATTTCAATGAGAGTGGATTTCTTACTTGAAAAATAGAGTGCAGAAGGAAGAGATGTATATTTTTTCAAATGCTTAAAGAAAAGAATTGTCAACCGTGACTTCTATATTCAACAAACTATCTTTCAGGAATAAATGGGCAATAAAGACTTTGTCAAATAAAAACTAAAAGAATTGTCACTAGCACATCAACTCTTAAAGAAAAGCTAAAGGAAGTTCTGTGAACAGGAAGGAACGAGTAGCGTAAGAATCTTGAGGCAAAAGGCAGAAAGAAAGAACAATGGAGTGGGCAGGTAAACAGAACAGAACACCCTTCTTTTCATAAACTTTCTAAATTATATGTAATGACTAAAATAAGATTTAGGATACCATCTTATCCTCAAGACAATGATACTTTAAAGTGGGGAAGATAAAGAGACCTAAATGGAAAAAGAGCTTTACTTTGCTTCACCCAAAATTGTAAAATGTTAATACCAATAGGCTATGAATTACATGTGTACATTGTAATAGGCAGAAGAACCATATTGTGCATATGAAAAAATACACAATACATCCAAAATACTAGAACTAAATCAAGATGAAAACCTTAAAAAATGGTCAAGTATCCCATAGAAAGGTAAGAAAAGAGAAACAAAGAAATCAAAGAGAAAACAAATAATAAAATGGCAGAGTTTACCCCAACCACATCAATAATTACGTACAGGTAGATAGTCTAAATATATCAACTAAAAAGCAGAGATTGACAAACAGTTTTTAAAAAGCATGATGCAATATGCTTTTTTATTATGACATTTAAAAGAAACTCACTTCAAATTAAATGACAAAGAGTTAAAGTATAAGGATGGAAAAAGGCATACTGTATACACATTAATATTTTTAAAAGGCAGGAGCATGATTGTTCATGTAGAAAATATGAAAGAACTGAAAAAAAAATCCTAGAACTAATAAATGATTATAGCACAGTATCTGAGCACAAGGTTAATATATAAAAGTCAAAAGTCAATTGCTTTCCTACATAACAGCAGTGAACACATGGAACTTGAAATTAACAACACAGTACCATTTATAGGGGCACTCCAAAAATGAAATACTTAGGTATAAATCTAACAAAATATGTATAAGAGACATTTAACAAATTATGTATAAGACTGATATGAGTCAGCCTACAAAGGGGCTTCCCAGGTGGCTCAGTGGTAAAGAATCTGCCTGCTAATGCAGGCGAGGAGAGTTTGATCCCTGGGTTGGGAAGATCCCCTGGAGAAGGGAAATGGCATCCCACTCCAGTGCTCTTGCCTGGGAAATGTCATGGACAGGGAAGCCTGGCAGGCTATGGTCTGTGGGGTCGCCAAGAGTCGGACAGGACTGAGCGACTAAACACACAGGTGACCCTGAATCAGCCTCTGAAGGACAGTGGGCTCTGAGAGCCCTCTCTGGGAGTCGCGTGAGTGGAAAACGCGCAATTTCATGAAGCCCTACTTGGGGCAGCCCAGGACTTCTTCACTCATGAAGTCATTCTCAGCTGGTCCTCAAAAATCAAGGCCAACACCCTTTCCTGGGGCATTTTATTGCCTCTCTTGTTCGGGTCTGCAAATACATTGGTCAGCCATGTTCTTTCATCTGATGAGGCAACATTAGCAGAGGCCTCTGACTTGGATAGACCTCCCTATAACCTTACACCCAAGAAAAAACATTTATAACTCCCTTACCTTGTTTCAAGAGGAACTTACAGTGGTTAACAAAATCACTTACACTACACCAAGATCATACAATTCAGAAAATACAAGAATATAAGGTAACTAAGAAAAGAAACAGAACAAGAAATTGTTCGGTAAGAAACAGAACAGGAAATTTAAATAATCCCAGGGGTGGGGTAAATACAGAAATGTACTATAGAAAAACTTTTATGCTTGTAGAACCCACTTTTACCTATAAGATTTCCAGCATCTTATATTGTTGGGAAATGGGATGTATTGCAAGATTTAGTTCATGCTTTTTTTCATTTATCAAGATTTATTTGCACACCTTTTACTAAGAGGAAAAGCATGCAAGCCAGAAGCTGTTCAGGAAGAACTGTCCTGCTCCTGACATTGACACTGGCGAGACTTTTATCCTACGTGTTTTCGCAGAGGGGACAGTGAATCGGGACCTTCTCTACAGCAACTTTATAGCAAACACTGCCAAGAATCAAAGGTCATTGCACATAAAAACTGAGACACTAAAAGAAAGGGAATACTAAGTGTAAATAGACCCATCCCCTTATTTTTCTTATTCCTTATTTACTTTTCTCAGAAACCCCCAACAGCAGCTGAAATATTGCCCTCAGATATCACTGGATCTATTGAGAGACAGATAAGGTAGAAATCTAGGTTGCAATTAGTTTTCTCAGTGGTATCTATGCAACTGTAGGTAATTGCTGCTGCTGCTGCTAAGTCGCTTCAGTCGTGTCCGACTCTGGGTTGCAGAGTCTGCCATCTATGCAACCCCATAGATGGCAGCCCACCAGGCTCCCCCATCCCTGGGATTCTCAAGGCAAGAACACTGGAGTGGGTTCCCATTGTCTTCTCCAGGTAATTGCTACTCATCATCAAATACAGGACTGTTTCCAAACTTCTGAAAAGTTTCAGAAATGGGAACAGACACAAACACAACCGTTCATGCAAATTTCCACTGGGTTTAGAGTAAGGATATAATAGAATAAGACAGAGTCCTTTAAATTTGATAACAGGGAACAACTTTCACTATAGAATAGTTGATTACTTGAGACTAGATCATTGTTCTCAGTGTAAACATAAATACACTAACTTCTTAAGCAAACTTGAATAACATAAAATGTAACATCATTATAAAATTTAATGACACAAAAATTCTAAAATTTTCTGTCTCTAAGGTGAAGAGCTTGAGTTGGCTTCTAATTCCCCAGTGTAAAGTATACAAGTATTTCCCTTTTCGTACGCCTCTTCTACCCCTGTTTTTAACATTTTCCTCATGATTTGAGGAATTACCACAGGTGAAATGAGGTATTTTCCAGGCCCACAAGGGGGACCCTTTGCACCAGGGCACAGAGGTTACACAGCACCGCTCTCTGGGTGAATGCATGACCTGCTGGCAAATGCTAGAAAGGCGAAGTGTCTCTCCGGCGCCGGGCCTTACCTGTGAGTCCGGGTGGACAGATGCAGACGTAACGGGAGGCTTCGGGGCGGCGGGATGCAGACAGCAGCCGGGCCAGGCGCTCACGCCCCGTCTCCGAGGACAGCTCCACGCACCGCCCGCCGGCCTGGCAGGGGCCGCTCCAGCATCCATCGAGGTCGGTCTCACACTGCGCGCCCGTGTATCCTGCAGGATAAACGGCCAGAGAGGCTGCGGGCTCAGAGCACCTCAGCCACGGATCACGCTCCTGACTGGGGGCTGGCCACCGCGTGGCCCCAGGTAACAGGTGCTGGGCCCCCCTTGAGGAGCCGGTAAGGGGATCTGATAAAGGGGGCTTCCGCGAACGTTAAGAGCAACAGTGGAGTCACTTCCATAGAACCACCAGATACTTAGCAAAGATGGATGAAGAAGGGGCTTCAGGATCATCTTGACTTAACCTGGAAGTTTTAACTACTCTCCAATTCTTCAAACATTCCAACTTTTGAATGCTAAGCAAGAAAAAAAAGATATATTTTTCCAGAGTATAGATGTAAAGTCAGCAGACTGCAGGTGGGTGCTCGTGGTAAAGAACTCACCTGCCAATACAGGAGATGTAAAAGAAGTGGGTTCAAACCCTGGGTTGGGAAGATCCCCTGGAGGAGGAGATGGCAACCCACTCCAGGATCTTTGCCTGGAGAATCCCACGGGCAGAGGAGCCTGGCAGGCTCAGCACTTCAGAGTCAGACAGGATGGAAACAACTTAGCACATACCACACACTCAGCAGAAAGCACGTAGCCAAGCCTAAATTCTTCTCTTAAACCTCGAAGCAGAGGTAAATGATTTCCTTACACACCGTGAGACAGAAGAAAAAACTATTTTGTATTTGAATGGATTTAGCTGGGTCATTTTACTAGGGACAAGAATAAAAACAATAAAACATGAAGTATTTAGTATTTAATAAAATATTTGGATATTAAATATAAAAGAAAGTCCCTGCCAGAACTATTTTCTGTGGTTTTACCGACATATGCACCTGTTAAAACCACATATGTGTCTATTTATTGTGTGTATTAACGTAACTGGAACTGGACTCACTGCACGCATCCTTCAGTACGGCCTGGTTTCTTTACTCTCGTGCACAGTCTATCCATGTTAGAAATATACAGCTAACTCATAATTTTTAACTATTGCCAAGTAGTACATAACATAGATGTGTATAATTTGACCATTCCATTCCCTTAGGGGGTTTATATACATTTTTGCTATTACAATATTGCATTGAATAACATCATATACGTGGCTTGTGCAAGTGTCTGAGCGCAACACTGAGGTCTATGCTAGGAGTGGGATTCTGGGTTATAGGTTACGGGCATTTCAAATTTTAATAGATCCTGGTAACGACCTCTAGAGAAACTGTAGAGATTGTTACATGTCTACTGGCACAGGATAAGAGTGTGTGTGGTCCAGACCCTTGTCAACACTTGCCACACCAAGCAAAAATTTTTTACCAGTTGGCTAGATAAAAAATCATACCTTATCATTGTTTGCTTTACATTTTCCCCAGATATTATTGAATTTAATATTTTTGAATTTTTTAATCATTTCATATCTTTTTCTATTAGGTTGTTCTTCTTACCGATTTCGACTATTTACATACTATGTATGGTGCTAGCCCAAAAATGTAAAGCTAGTTAAGTGCTAACATAATGCTGAGGAGTGTGTCCAGGATCACACCAGCTGTTTTGTGAGATGATGAAAGAGATGTCCGAAGTTCCTATAGGAACACAATCTGACTTATAATACAAATGACTTCACCTACAGATCTTTGCAATGTCACTTAACTGCTGAGAAATATGTTCTTAAAGTAAAATTGCAATCCAAGTGGTAAAGGTTATAAATCCAATCATGGTCTTTCTTTACTTTGAAACCATTCAAAGGCTTCACTTTTCACACATAATAAAGTTCAAAATCCTTAACCTGGCCAGCGCTTTATTATCTGGCCCCATTCCCAAATCTGTTCCTGTCCCTAGAATGCTTGCTGTCCCACAGCCTTTAGAATACCGTTCCCTCCCCTAGAAAACCCTCCTCCAAGACTGTGCTTGCATAACTCTTACGTATTCAGACTCGATCTTTTATTACTTTCTCAGAATGTCATTTCTTCATAGACAGATCTAAATAAGAACCTTTTTCTCTCACATACCCAATTCTTTCCTTTCATTGTCTTACAAAGATTGGTCTTATGTGCTTATTTTTGGAGGTATCTTTTAAAATTCATTTATGCATATAGTTTTCACTTGATTGCTCAGACAGTAAAGAATCTGCCTGCAATGCAGGAGGCTCGGGTTCCAGCCCTGGGTCAGGAAGATCCCCTGAAGAAGGGAATGACAACCCACTCTGGTATTCTTGCCTAGAAATCCCACGGACAGAGGAGCCTGGCGGGCTGCAGTCCACGGGGTCGCAGAAGGGCCGGACATGACTGAGCAACTAAACAAATGACACAGCTTATTCACTTATTTATGTAGCTGTCTCCCTCAACAGACTGTGAGCTCCATAAAAGCAGAGACTGTGTTTTTTAATTCACCATGCTAGGACTGAGCAACACCTGAGTACTAGGCCTTCAGTCAACTCCTGGATGAGATTCAAACAGAACTAATCAACAATTTAGATGATAATCCTCGCTTAGCAAATAAACTAGAGAGTTGATGAACTCTTAATGAGCAAATAATGAGAACATGATATGAATGCTCATCTTGTAATTTTAATAAAAACCTATATGGGGTCCCATGTCAAGTCATAACCGCAACACAAATTCTGCTGCTCGTCCGTATAATACTTTTGTCATGTTTGACTCCTGGGGTCTTCATCAACCTTCTCAAGAAGAAACTGAGAGTTGAAAAGGAAACTGGAAGCTCATGTCAGATGAGGGTCCCACAATGCTTTGTCATGACCCTCCCCACCCCTAGAACCCTTAGTCTCTTAAGCCTGAATGTTTACTTTTTAAGCGTTTTTATTTCATACTTAAGGATCTACACATATTCACTAAATAATGGTTTTTATAAACATCTTGTGCTGCAATTGACTTAGTGAAGTTCTATTTTCAATTTTCTTCTCATTCTAAGTTTGAAGACTTATGCACAGCCCAGGTTAGGAAGTAATTTAGTACTTTCATAAATCCTTTTTTGCTTTCTGGCTCATGCATTGTCTTTATTTTTAACCTGAACATTAGGAAGGTTCTGATTTATGGTATTACGGGTCCCGTCCCTACCACTGGGCCCTGTGGGGATTCTATTTGCTGTTCCTTTTAACCAGATGTATAAATAGATTCTTTCAGTCAAGGCTACATTCAATAGTTCTAACAAGTTTTCCTATAAAACTCTGTACAAAGAAACAATATGATGCTGAGTCAAGACCCCAGGGTTCTTAAATTACATGTTTTAAGAAAAAAAACCAACAACAATCTTTTCTGGGTAATAGGAAAACTTTTAAGATAAGCATTTAAGGTAACTGACACTTGTGATTAATTACCCCTGAAACGAGGGCCCTGGGCAATTACAGAGCTGTATTCTTGTCATTGCACTCAGTGGCAGGCATCTCATGATCCAAAGGAATGGTCTACCATTCTTACATATAGAGTAGCTTGTGGTGTTAAACCTTCTCTTTACATATAACTGTGAGAACTGGGTACAAAGACATTGTGAGTTTTCTCTCTAGGCAAAATCAACATCCATCCAGTGATCCAAGAGAGAAACTCAGAAGCAGAACTGTCCTAAATTGGCGCTTCTTTCCCAATCCCCACGTCATTTCCACCTCCTAAAGGGCTCCCGTGGCCGTCCATACGCTCACATCCACCCTCGCCACTGGCATCTTTGTTCCGGTCCGTGACTTAGCTCTTATTTAAATCACTGCAGAAGTCTCACGGGATCCCCTGCAATTAGCCTTATTTCTCTCCATCACTCTTCCACTGAAGTGCCAGGGAGCTCTTCACAAATTAACAGGTCAGACTGCCCCACGGTTTGCAGGGTGGACATCGTGATCTGGCTTCAGCCTTATCTTGCTCCTCAGCCCACCCCTCTACCCCCGGTCCTGCATAGCCCAGCATTTTGAAGAGTCCCTCCAGGCCCCACAGTTGGACGGGCTCTTTTCTCTGTGCTCCTGCTGCCCTTTCGTCTTTCCCTTTTCTTTTTTCCTCTCTTCTATCTTTAAACAAGCAATGAGCTACCACCTGCCGGCCTTAGGGTCTAGAATGGCCCATCTCCTAATTCCAGGGTGTCGGGTTGACATTCATCGACTTGCTGTGATCTAGGCTGAGCTGGGGGCTCCTCCTGTATTGCTGAACTTCACTCCACAATGACACGATGAGGCGGATATTATCATCATCTCTGCTTCATCTGTCGATGAGGAAACCGAGGCTCAGAGCAGAGACGTGGCCAAAGTCACACAGCTCGTGGGTACATTTCTGGGATGTGCTTACTGGTCTTTCAAATTTTCTAAAATGCTGCCTCCTCAGGCGGTCGCTAAATATTTTCTCCCCTTCTTCCCTTTTACGGAATTTATTAGAGAATCTTGTGAAAGTGTTAGTTGCTCAGTCATGTCTAACTCTTTGCAACCCCATGGACTGTAGCCTGCTAGGCTCCTCTGTCCATGGAATTGTCCAGGCAAGAATCCTGGAGGGAGTTGTCATTCCCTTCTCCAGGGGATCTTCTCAACCCAGGGATTGAACCCGGGTCTGCTGCATTGTAGGCAAATTCTTTACTGTCTGAGCCACCCAAAATTGTACTGTACGCAGTTTTTTCATACTGTATTCCTGCTAGAATTTAAGCTCCTTGGAAGGAGGAACTGTGTCTTTGTGATCCCCTAATCCTTCATATTGGAGAAGGAAATGGCAACCCACTCCAGTGTTCTTGCCTGGAGAATCCCAGGGATGGGGGAGCCTGGTGGGCTGCCGTCTGTGGGGTCACACAGAGTCGGAGACAACTGAAGCGACTTAGCAGCAGCAGCAGCAGCAGTCCTTCATATATATAGTTGGCAGTGAAATCTTAGTGGCTCGAATGAGTGGGACTCATACTGGTCTTTTTTAGGCAGCTCTCCTTTGCTGCCTGACTCCACTACAAACCCTTCAGAACAGCAGGACCCAACTTTTTTGGAACCAGGGACTGCCTTCGTGGGAGACAATTTTTCTGTGAACTGGACAGGGGTGGGGAGGTGGTTTCAGGATGATTCGAGCTCATTACATTTATTGTACACTTTATTTCTATTATTATTACATCAGCTCACCTCAAATCATCAGGCATTAGATCCCAGAGGTTGGGGACCCCTATTTTAGAGCACAGAAACCATCTGTCATATACAATTTCCACCTCCTGGTGTAGAACCTGAAATGTAGTAATAATAGTTGCTTTTTTTTTTTTTTTAGTACTTAATACATGCCAGGTTCCATTTTTATAATTTTACCCCTCACAACAATACTATAAATAGCTTTTGTACCCTTTATTTGTGGATGAGAAATGTAAGAATTAAGGGGTAATTCGCCCTAGTTTACTCAGTTAACAAATGGTGGGCTCGTCCTGCTCCCAAGCTGTCCACTCCACCCCCTGCTTCTGGACTGAGGTCCTGTTCAGATTGTCAACTGAATGTTGAGGGTTGGCTGATGACAAGAATGTGGAATGACACATTTTGGAAAAAAATTCAGTGTTGGAGGTGAGTTGTTGATTCAAGTGTTACAAATTGTTTCCTAGCGACCAGGACCAATGGCCAAAGGATAACAAATACGTCCTCTTCATTATCTGGAAGTGGGGAGACACATGAGGTACACAGAGCTCTGAGCCACAGGCGAATTCCCAACTTTCTTTTATACTTTAAGTTTGTCTGGTTTTTACCAAAGCATGTAAAATGTTCCTCAGGCAATGAGATGCCTTTTGATCAGAAGCTGCTATTGACTGGACTGACCCCAGTCTTCATGCCTCCCCCCAACTACAGGGCCTCCCTTTCCTTAGATAATGACATGAGTGGGGAGGTGGGGTACGTGGTCAGTAAGCTTAGATTTTAAATAATCGCAAGCTTATTGGTTGTTTTCCAATGGCTCAAGAAAGAAGAGAGGCGAAATGCACTTTCATTTCTAGCAATAAAATCCTAGTAAGAGGTTGAAGTATGTCAAGCAGCTTATTTTTTGCCAAAATTAACATCAATATTTATGAGTGGCTTGTTAATTCAAGTGTCACATACTCTTTCCTATCACCTCTACGCTCAAGTCCAATTATCTTTTAAAGTGTGATTTTAAATTAGGGTTTATGTATGTGTAACTTATATTGTCTTTTACATTATAAAAGGTGAGCAGAATAATTTCTGAAAAATCATTCTATACTCTCTATGGGGACAATCAACCATCACACTGATTGACTCTATGAATTACAACACAAGCACTTAGGATTTTAACAGAGTTTCTTGGGTTTTAATATGTTCTAGGTGCCAAAGAAAACATCTTGGAGGACAAGGAAGCATCTTCCAGTGAATTTTACTCCACGAAAACCATGCTGAAATCAACCCTTCCATTGATTATTTTTCTCCTCTGCGTTTCTTCTAGAAGATTCTGATGATTGGACACCTTGGTAATCTAGTTCAGATAATGCATAGTGTAGCAATAGATATGTTTGAGCACTGAAGAACACAATTAAATCAAACAATGATAACTAGAAGAAAGAGTTGGTTTTAAACCTCCGGCAACAATTTCCTTTTGCCATAAGCCATTTGTTTCTATTCTACGCAAAAGAAAAAAAAAAAAAAAAAAACCAGTGGAAGGAGTCCGGTCACTCACCGGGCCGGCAGCGGCAGGTGTAGCGGTCAGCACTGTCCTCGCAGGTGGCGTTGTTGTGGCAGGGCTCTGACCAACACGGGGGCAGCAGGGTCTCACAGCGTGTCCCCGTGAACCCACTACCTGCGCAGGTACAGCTGTACCTGGGGAGCAAAATGAAGTCGGGACATCAGCCCTTGCTCATGGGGGACGCCGTATCCTTGCCCTGTCTCTCCGCCTGTCCATCAGCGTGGGCTTAATACCTACCAGAAGCATATGCTTGCAGGCTTCGAGAGATGATCCCTCAAGGTTTTTAGTGAAAGCAAGTGTGTTAAGGACAGCTAAGGAGACTTGCTTATCCCACACAAATGTTTTATGGAGAGCCAAGGAGACCCTGGAGAGCTAAGGAGACTTACCCCCAAGCAAGTGTTCAGTCACAATTACTTGAAAACCATGATTGTTTATACTTTTGTTTCCTCACCCATAAATTGAAGGTAATAGTACCTTTGTCACAGAGTCATTGGGATAATTAAATGTGTATATGAAGAATGATCATAGCATGCCAAAGGGCAGAAAATACTGAATAAAACTACTGATTTGTATGAAATAGAGTAGTTAATATTTGTGAGGCAGTAGAGAATGATTTATACCATCAAGGCAGTTTTTTATATAAAGAATCCAGTAATAAGGTCCCTAGTGAAATAATAAATTATGGAAAAAAGGAAAGCGACTCATTATATAAATTGTGACTTATGTTTCCTTATTTCTAGATTACAAGAATATTTTGGTCATGTTATTTATAATGATTCGTCGATTGAATGGGATTATCTGACAGACCTAAAATACGAATCTGACCGGGAGAGTTGTTCACTTTATTTCACTTTAGATGGCCTCTCCTTGAGGATCCAGAATTGAAAAATCATAGGCTTACACACCCAGCTTAGATAAAATAAGTGTCTAGGGGGAGGACACCTATGATTTAATAAAGAGTAACAGTCCTGTTCACCCTGGCTATATGTCTATTTACCACCAATGCAGACATTAAGATTTCACTAAGGAAAATGAAATACTAGCAAATATAAGTGACTATAATTTTTATACATAATTTTCCTAGCTAGAAATCCTCTATGCACTATTTCATTTCTTTGATTAAAAAAATGCCTACTGCAAATCTAAATACCATGTGTGAGACATTGAAGACCAGAGCCCAGAGGTCAAGCCTGGCTAGTGCACCTCAGTTCATAGACTCAGTCTCATTTACATCTTCCTTTGTCTGCAGGAACCTTCCAGGGGGCATAGTTTTTGCCTTTCCCACAAATCTCATAGCAAATGCGTTAATTATTTTGGTGGGAAAACAAAGTTGGGTCATATTTGCTGAACTTGACATGATCTCAAAATTTAGGTATTTTGAGAGAGCTCTGGATACAGTAGAAAAAGTATTCACAGCACGTACTCCGGTGAAAGAGGAAAGCTAGCAGGAAGCAGGTTTAGCCTTGTTCTGTTTGTGTTTCCAAAGGCATCAAAGGGCTTCCCAGGTGGCACTAGTGGTAAAGAACCTGTCTGCCAATGCCGCAGACAAAAGAGACACGGGTTCGATCCCTGGGTCAGGAAGATCCCCTGGAGGAGGGCATGGCAACTCGCTCCAGTATTCTTGCCTGGAGAATCCCATGGACAGAGGAGCCTGACAGGCTACAGTCCACAGTTTCACAGAGTTGGACACAACTGAAGCTACTTAGCACGCACACAGGCAGGTATCAAAAGCATTGTGTGACTTCTGTCCTGATGCCTCCTGGAAACATCGAGGCCTGGCTGGGAGAGCCTCCTCTTTCCCGGAGCTCTTGTGTGGGAACCGCTGCTCTGTCTGATCTGTCTGTCCATGTGTTTCCCAGTTACCAGTCTCCAGGTGTGAAGATTCTCACCACTGGAGAACAAAGTGGGTGTAACTGCAAATCACAGGCAAAGCCTGGATCATGCTCAGAGTTTACTAAAGAGGTGTTCCACCACCTTGTTCTGCTTAAAATCTGTTGTTTTCCTGGATATATTTGAAGCACACAAGACTTTTATTGCTCCTCCTTCTGAGTCTGACTCATTTTGAAATTCAGATATGGGATAAATTATATCTTATTTATTAAATAAAATTGGATTCTAATCCTCCTTTGCAAAGAATGAACTGTATGATCCTGTGGGGGTCCCCTGACTTCTCCAAACTTTAGACTCCTTGTTGTCGAGGGGGAGTTTTAAGGCCCACCTGGTGTTCCACTGAGCTGCCAGAGGATCTGTGAACATGCTGCCAAGTGCTAAGCAGTTAAAACGCAAGTGTTTGATAACTCAGTGCCTGTGCTTTAACTGCTAGAAAGTTCTTCCAAAAAATATTTTATATGAATTCAACTACCGTCACCCAAATTTATTATATGCCTTATGTTAAGGTGCAATTTATTGTTTGGTTTTGTTTTTGCTGAGAAGTCAATGTTAGACTCTAATTTGGAACATCACTCTGCTGGCTCAAAAGTACTCACCTAATTCCCTAAACAACTAGAAATTCAAGACATAATTAATTTAATATCACTGTCCTTGCCAACACTGTTTAGATAAAATTCCTAAAGGATTTCTTTTTTACCACTTGATTTATATACTTGTCATTTCATAAGTACAATCTTACATTCACATATAGAATAACTCCAGCTTTGTTTTCGCATCTACCACGGATAGGGAAGGTAGGTTCCCCTTTGTTTCTTCGATGTGGAAGACTGGCACTTTTCTATAACAGAAGAAATTCTAAACTGTTACAAGAATGACTTGGAAAATGCTCTCTCTTGAGACAGGGGCCCTCCAAAGGATGCATTTTTTAATAAAGCGTGACTGCTACAACCTTGAATCACTTGAAGCATAAAAAGCACTCTGAAAACGTTAAGCTGGGGTTGTGAGATCTCCAGATTCGCCAGAGGTGGTGCAGTAGGTTCTGGCCAGTGAGTGCTCTCTCGGGAGAAAGCGTACCTGTTGGCTCCGTCCACGCACAGCCCGCCATGGAGACATGGCCCACTGGCACACTCGTCCATGTTGAGCTCACAGCGATCGCCCAGGAATCCTGGGGCACAGTCACAGAAGTAGGCCCCCGCAGCGTCCTGGCAAGTGGCACCATTGAGGCAGGGCTGGGACCAACACTCATCAACTTCCAGTTCACAGTTTACACCTTTATTCAAAAGTCGGCACGGGAGGAAAAAAAAGGAAAAGTTTTAGCGAAGTGTTAATATTTTCACTCTTTGGCAACGCTTTGTTTGCCAAAGCTCTTGTCAAATGTGATGTTGCCCAAAATAATTTTCCTCCTTAATTGTAATTGATATTAACTTTCTGGCAGGCTTGCGGGAGGTTCACAAAGCAAAGCAGCTGTCACTTACAAAGAACCATCGCCTGCAACAGCTTGTGGCTTTTTAGTCCGTGGAAACAAATCATTTTTAGAACAAAGTAATTGTTTACTGTACTTTTGTTGGAAGCCTGAAAGGGACTGGCCAATGTCTTTAAATTATTTTTAAACACTTAGTTTAATTAGGCATCACATTGAACAGTGGGTAAAAGCTCAGACTCCAAAGCCAAATGGCCTGGATTGGAATCTTGTCACAGCCTCTTTTAGTTGTGTGACCTTGGGAAAGCTGCTTGACCTTTCCTAATCTCAGTTTCTTAACCTGAAAAATGGGACCAATCGTTGTAATTACCCCATAGGATACTTATTACAATTCCAATGTGTTCTAAAGTGCCTAACGTAATACCTGGAGTATACTACACATTTGCTAGAGAAAAAGTACTTTCTCTTTCCACAAATATTTATTTATTGTACAATGTGCAATTATTTCCCTAGTATCCTTTTTGCATAGAAATATTTACATTTTCTATACCTCTGTGAAATGTTGCTTTTAAATAGAAAATTCATTTGTGACTTAAACTCAACGTATTTAGTGCTATTATTAAAAGCTACTTCATTTTAAGGTAAAATTACATTTTAAAAAATCTGTATTTTCCCCCTCCCCAAATAGTAGGTGAAGATTATTTTCTAAGCAAGCTAAGTTTAAGATTTACAAAAGTAGTCACACTGAGATTACAAAGTATTCTACTGAATCTGTCTAAATAATATTTGATGGTGCATTCATGGTTAGTCATGTCCAACTCTTTGTGACCCCATAGACTGTAGCTTGCCAGGCTCCTCTGTCCATGAAATTCTCCAGGCAAGAATTTTGAAGTGGGTTGCCATTTCCTACCCTGGAGGATCTTCCTGACCCAGGGATTCAACCTGTGTCTCTTACATCTCTGGCATTAGTAGGCAGGTTCTTACCATTAGCGCCACCTGGGAAGCTGAAATAGTATTTGATACACAATAATCAAATGTGCATATAGGTTTTAAAAGGTACAAAACGGAGCTATCTATATTCGCTCATCTTTATTCCTGGGCCTATTCCCTAGGATAACAAATTATGAATTAAAATTATAGAGGGGTTTCTCAAGAACTCAGAGGTTTTTAGTAGTTATTTGATTGTCTGTCCTCTTTTCTGACAGAAAATGAAATAGGCTATTCCAGCACCACCTGCCATTTACAGCTGTGACTAGACTCCAGAAATGCTGACCCAAAAAGAGATGCCAGCATGTTAACTTGAGTGGTTTTTGAGAAGAAAAAGAATTTCAATTTTACATCAGTAAAAATGGAAAGTTGTGGAATACTATCTGTTGTAGGTAAGTGGCTTGCCATTTTTTTCAAACTTTAAACTTTTTATTTTATATCAGAATATAGCCAATTAACAATGTTGTGAAAGTTTCAGGTGGACAGCAAAGGGATTCAGCCATACATATACACATATCCATTCTCCCCCAAAGCCCCCTCCCATGCAGGCTACCGCATGACATTGAGCGGAGTTCCCTGTGCTACACAGTAGATCCCTGTTGGCTATCCATTTTAAATATAGCAGTGTGGACATGACCTTCCCAAAGTCCCTGCTGCTGCTGCTAAGTCACTTCAGTTGTGTCTGACTCTGTGCAACCCCATAGACGGCAGCCCGCCAGGCTCCCCCATCCCTGGGATCCTCCAGGCAAGAACACTGGAGTGGGTTGCCATTTCCTTCTCCAATGCATGAAAGTGAAAAGTGAAAGTGAAGTTGCTCAGTCATGTCCGACTCTTAGCGACCCCATGGACTGCAGCCTACCAGGCTCCTCCATCCATGGGATTTTCCAGGCAAGAGTACTAGAGTGGGATGCCATTGCCTTCTCCCCCAAAGTCCCTAAGTATCCCTATTTGAGGCCTGGCTATTTCTCACCCAGCCTGCAAATAGGAATTTCTCTGTCAGTTTTATTTGGCATTAGTAAGGTCGGTGGCTCAGTGGTAAAGAACTCGAGTGCCAATGCAGGAGATGCAGGTTCAACCCCTGGGTGGGGAGATCCCCCAACGGGGGAAAATGACAACACACTCAAGTATTCTTACCTGGAGAATCCCATGCACAGAGAAGCCTGATGGGTTACAGTCCATGGGCTCACAAAGAGTCTGACTGAGCAACCTAACTCAAGGTGAAGGGAAAGACCCCTGAACTGACCAGTAGACACTGGTGTTCTCATTCTATCTTTGAAGCAGTTTTTTCAGCAATGCTTTGGTATCTTTATTTCTGCCATGCAAAATAATACAATAACAGATACTTCTTTATTTTTTAAGAATATATGAGGTGGATGAAACTGGAGCCTATTATACAGAGTGAAGTAAGCCAGAAAGAAAAACACCAATACAGTATACTAACGCATATATATGGAATTTAGAAAGATGGTAACAATAACCCTGTATGCGAGACAGCAAAAAAGACACAGATGTATAGAACAGTCTTTTGGACTCTGTGGGAGAGGGAGAGGGTGGGATGATTTGGGGGAATGGCATGGAAACATGTATAATATCATATAGGAAACAAATCGCCAGTCCAGATTCAATACAGGATCCTTGGGGCTGGTGCACTGGGATGACCCAGAGGGATGGTACGGAGAGGGAGCTGGGAGGGGGGTTCAGGATGGGGAACACGTGTATGCCTGTGGCAGATTCATGTTGATATGTGGCAGAACCAATACAATATTGTAAAGTAATTAGCCTCCAATTAAAATAAATAAATTTTAAAAAATCTAAGCTAAAGTAAAAAAAAAGAGTATATGAAAGATATAAATGATCAATTCTTTTAGAAATGTTTCGTATAATTATTTTTTAAATATTTGTTATTCAGTTGCTAAGTCATGTCCGACTCTTTGTGACCCCATGGACTGCAGCATGCTGGCTTCCCTGTCCTTCACCATCTCCCAGAGTTCACTCAAACTCATGTCCACCTAGTCAGTGATGCCATCTGACCATCTCATCCTCTGTCATCCCCTTCTCCTCCTGCCCTCAATTTTTCCCAGCATCAGGGTCTTTTCCAGTAAGTCAGATTTTCTGAAATCAGGTAGCCAAAGTATTGGAGCTTCAGCTTCAGCATCAGTCCTTCCAATGAATATTCAGGCTTGATGTCTTTTAGGATTGATTGATGTCCTTTAGGATTTGATTTCCTTGTTGTTGAAGGGACTCTCAAGAGTCTTCTCCAGCACAATTCAAAAGCGTCAGTTCTTCAGCACTCAACCTTCTTTATGGTTCAACTCTCACATCCTAATAGCTTTGGATTACATCTTTTGGTATTTTAGTCATCTATGTTTACTAAAAACCATTAACATATAAAGCCAAATAAGTGGTTTAAAACTTGTTAACACTTTCCTAAACTTTATTTCATAACGTGAATAAAATTCATATATCCATCTGTTATACACTCAGGTTACTTCCTATTGCTTAAGAAATAAGATAAATAAATTAGAAACCATTATTTTAGACACTTCAGCTCCATTTATAACAATGTCATTCGAATACTTTAGCTCTCAAGTGATCCTGATGCATGTATAAGAATGTGTTTCAAAAGCTTAAATTCAATTTCAGTACAAACAACTATTTGCTTTGGATTTATTTGATATGTCTTATCACTCTTAATATTACTTAACAATGTGATTCTTATCAGTGGTACTGATACAGGAGAAAAATAAAAAGTGATTTGGCCTACGTCTGAGTGATGCCAAAACAGCTGGATGAAAAGTGATGAGCACAATCAATCATCCAGATGTTTTTGTATTTCCAGATGCTTGGCTCCATAGATGAAACATCTGGAAAACTATGATCTTCAGTTTTCATTTGGATGTTTACTGTTCTCATGCATACAGCCAACAAGTATAGATAGCTAATTGACCTTCAAAAGCATACCTGAGCAGTGTGGTCCAGTCTGCCTGGAGACATTCACTTTGTAAACAGCCTTACTGAGTATGGGGCCGGGTCATTGTAACCCTATGTAGCGACAGAAACTGATTGCAGCTACTGAGTAGCCTTCTGCGGCTAATTGTCTAAGAAAAGGAAAATTTGTAACGTTAAATTGTTTCACAAAAACTCCTCCAGAAGCGGAACCAACCTGTTGGAATTGGTTTATAGTTCTGTAAATTCCATGGACGGGTATAGTCCATGGGGTCACAAAGAGTCAGACACAACTGAGTGCCTTTCACTTTCACTTTGTTTTTTTTTTTCTGTATGAAAGTAGAAAGGTTGGGATAAAAACACAAATAAAAGGAACTCTGCATCAACAGAAAAATGTACAGGACAGGGAAAAAAACCCTCTGACTTCATTAGGTTTGGGGACGCACTATAACTTACACAGCGACCTCGCTACACATACACAGACGACTAAGGTGTTACGTCACGGGTTCCTGACAGTCACGGGTAGTTCTGCTCTGAACTGCGTGACTTCCATTACCATCAAAGGCAGTTCAGACATTCTCTCACAACCAGATATTTTTAAAGACATAAATTCAAAGAAGGACTGAAATCACAGGCATTTAGGGGAGGACAGGGAGACCTGGCATGCTGCAGCCATGCGGTCGCAGAGCCGGACATGACTGAGCAGCTGCGCCACGGTAACAGAAAAGAAGGATGAGAGATTTCCATGCTGACGCACTGGCTTTGGTGGAGAAGCAACGTTCCTGGCAAATAGTCTAAAGATGCTCCCTTCCTCCTTCTATAATTAATTTAAAGCAAAAAAGCCCTCCATCTATCTCCTCCTGGTTCTGGCGATGCTTTCGGTGGGTTCTCCTTTAGTCTCTTCAAAGGCTTCTGGACTTGATTGTCTCTTTCTTTCTCAAGTCCTCCTCCTCCCCTCTTCTTGCTTACTTGCTACATCATTTTTTCCCCCTTTTCCTTATATGGAAAGGTCATATTCCCTGGAGGGAGGAGAGTTCACTTCAGAGAGATCTCACTTCATAGCCCTAAGGCCAACAGAAGGGCCAGCGCTGCTCCTGCCTCCGCCCCGACCTCGCCCAATACCTTGTGAAAAGACATCCTTGCCTGGTGGGGGTTGGGGGGGTGGGGAGGCGGTCTTGTTAGAACCCAAGGAAAGTGATATCCAAACTTCAAGTGCAGAGAGTGTCAGTCCAAAGGCACTGGGAAGTCTGCTGTCCATGCAGCACTGTGGTCACCCCTTCCCAAGACCACCTGCCCTGCAACAGAGAGACATTGGGACACAGGTGCCCTCAGATTCCCATCTCCATGCCGTTCCCGGTTTGAGTTTGCTGACGAGAGGCACTTAGGGATTCAGGAGGTGGGAGAGAAGCCAGGACTCATGGGGGCAGGTGGGCTTCCCAGCAGCTCCCCGGAGAGCCTGGAGACCACTCGTTCCTACGGCTGCAGGATGGAGTGTCTGGGAACTTCCCAGAGGTCCTTCAGAGCTGCAGCACCTTCTGGGGAGCTTTCAAGAACCCCCACTTCAGTGCTTTGGTGAAGATCTTTCCCGGGAATTTCTGTGACTCCCCTTGCCCCAGCCATCTGACAAGCAGGGCCAGTCTCCTGGAATTCATGGCATGTGACCTCTACTGTCACTCAGGTCCTTGCGCCTAGAAGGGCCCTGTATGAGTTTGCCAGGGCTTCCTGGGAGGCTCAGATGGTAAAGAATCTGCCTGCAGTGCAGGAGACCTGGGTTCCACCTCTGGGTTGGGAAGATCCCCTGGAGAAGGGAATAGCAACCCAATCCAGTATTCTGGCCTGGTTCGGACGGCATCACCCACTCCATGGACAGGAGCTTGAGCAAACTCTGGGAGATGGTGAAGAACGGGGAAGCCCGATGTGCTGCAGTCTATGGACTTGCCGAGTCGGAGACAACTGAGCGGCTGAACAACAACAAACTACTGGAAATCAAGTGGCTTAAAAAGCGGAAATCTGTTGTCTCATAGTTTCCAAGTCTGAGATGGAGATGTGGTCAGGACTGGCTGGCTCTTTGCAGGGTTGTGAGGAAGACTCTACTCCAGGCCTCCACCCTGCTTTTGGGGCTTGGCTGCCAGCCTCTGACATCCTTTGGTTTATGGAACCATCACCACGATCCCTGTCCTCATCTAGGAATTAAGGGCTTACAAATTGTATTGCCTGTTCCACATACAAGTCTTTAATTCCTGTATGAAACTCCTCATATCTGAAATACATCGAATGAATTTTTTTCCTAACCAAATCCCAATTGATATGCAGACCTAGGATAAAAAATATTGGAGGAGCACATTCAAACAAGCAGAACTCTTCAGCGTTTGGTCCAACCTTCAGATTAAAGGAGAGAAACTGAGGGTCAAAGATACAGCAGAAATGCAGGTTGAGGAGAACCCCAGACTTCTCACCCTCATCCTCGGTAACCTGGGGATTGGATGGGACCCCAGACACATGCTGGGACCCAGGAAAGAGGTTGTGAGTGTCCTGTTTTTCCTTTTAGAACTCTGAAGACACATGAGGCCACCGTAATTCCCAGGCTGCCACACCACAGAATGCGCAAACAGAGAAAACTACACGAAGCCTGAATATATGGAGGTGAATGATTTTATGGAGAATGCTTGTGCAAGCCTGAAAAACTGCCAATGCTTTTTCTGGTAAGCAAAATAATTACTGCTTTATAACACTGGGTGAGAGAATTATAAAAATTGTCCCTGTGGCTCTCACTTTCCTTTTCTCCCCCCTTTCCTCTGCCGCTCATCACAGGCAAGTAGAGGAAGGTGGGTTTGTGGGCAGACCACCCAGGACTGCACGCTGCTCTCCACCTCCGAGTGAGGCTGGACACAGCTAATGCTCAGGGAAGGGTAGGGACGATCCAGTCATTTGTTCTTTCCAGTGTTCCTGCCTTGATTTCTCCAAGTAGGTAGAATTTTTAAAGATTTTGAAAAGTAATTGGAAGCAAAGATAAATTTGCCAGGGAATCTGGGATAGCTTCCAACTCAGTTAAATACAGATGTGATGCTGAGAGAACAGGAGCTAGAAACTGGAAAAGCGTGAAGCAGCCACTGTATTAAATATGATTTTTAAAATCTACAACTGACACGTAATACCTGCTGAACAATACTAGGGGCTTCCCAGGTGGCACCGCCTGCCAGTGGAGGAGACGTGGGTTTGATCCCTGGGTTGGAGAGATCCCCTGGAGTAGGAAATGGCAACCCACTTCAGTATTCTTGCCTGGAAAATCCCGTGGACAGAAAAGCCTGGTGGGCTGCAGTCCATGGGGTCATAAAGAGTCAGGCACACCTGAGCACACACACATGCACCAAGAACAATACTAAATACATAACTACAGTCAGCTAATATCTGAGGTGGTACAAGAGCCCTTAAATCAGGAGAAAAGAAAGCAGGCAATGGGGATTCCCAGGTCCGGAAAGTTGCAAAATACTAATTGCAGGTCAAGGGCAAGACAGTTAAGGAAAGAGGCTCATCGTTAAAACAGCTCCCCAGGAAGCCCAGTCTTCCCTGGTGGCCCTAGAGGTAAAGAACCCACCTGCCAATGCAGGAGATATAAGAGACACAGATTTGATCCCTGGGTCAGGAAGACGCCCTGGAGGAGGGCATGGAAGCCCACTCCAGTATTCTTGCAGGGAGAATCCCATGGACAGAGGGGCCTGGCGGGCTACAGTCCATGGGGTCACAAAGAGTCAGACATGACTGAGCGACTGAGCACAGCACAGCACAGCATGGCACAAATCCCAGGCTGGCTGGGGAGACATCAAGACAGGGAAAGAGTGATGGATGGCACAAATGCAGAGAGGCCAGGAGACAGAGATTCTGCTAGAGCTGAAGTAAGATTTCAATAGAAGCAAGAAAACAGGAAGTTTAGTTGTGAGAATTTGGGTGGTAAAACCTTTTGAACGAGAGCAGGCTCTGACCTGAAGTTCTGTTGTTGTATGGTTATAGTGGAATAGAGATGGGGGTCACCGAAAATAAGAAGCTTAAGAAATTCTAAAAGCTTGGTCCATAAAATTTTGCAATAGCTGCTAATTGGATTTAGATAAACCAAAAACTTACTCTGGTACCAAAACATCTTTGCAACATTTCCAAGTTCTTTTCCCATGACAATCATATCACCCCTCTATGTTCTAGTCCTATGAGGCCATTTGCTTTTTCTCAAACCCACTAGGTCCCTCTACCCTCACTCAAGTTTAGACACACTACTCTCTCTCCCTCTTCTGGAAAATTCTTTCCCGCCTATCTACCTGATGAAGTCATCCTTTAAGGCTTGTGTTAAATGTCCCATCCTCAATGAAGTCTTGCTCATTTTCCTTACTCTTTCCAGCTTCCTGGGTTCCACAGACCGTCCACTGTTATATTTTACTTGTTACGTGCTTATATCCCACAACTGCTTTGAAGACAAAGATCCTTGCCTGTTATTAATGGTAACAGCTGGCATTCACTGAGTTTATTTCACACCAGATACTGTGCTAAGCTTTTCATGCGCATGATCTGATTTTGTTTGTCAAAAAATTATCCGTGAGGTACTTCTATGATGCCCATTTTATTAAGGATGAAACTGCAGCCCAGAGAAGTTAAGAATTTAAACAAGATCAAAAAGCTAGAAAGTGGCAGAGTCAGGATTAGGAAAGGAACAGCTTACGAGGAAGACAAGAGAGTCATGAACTAAACGACAGTGGGCTGAGAAAGTCAACTTCCCTCTTGGCTCCGAGACTCAAGGAGAGAGGAAGGAACCCTTTAATAAGGGCTGTGTGGAAAGTGCTTTCATCCACAAAATGCCAAGTTCTAGCAAAGGTCAACAAATTAAAGGTGCACTGGAAAAAAATAAAAAATGTTTTACTTACTTGCATTTGAGAAAAGACTATGGGGGCAGGTGACCATTCTCAGGGAAATCAGGAAGCAGATTTTCCCTTTAACATCTCAGAAACTCTTCGATTTTGATCTGTAACTTGAGCCAGATCGCCCTTCTGAATCCAACCATCTCCAGGATGTCTCACCAACCATCTCACATGCATCATTCAGCAATTCCAAATATCAACTCTCTCTCCTCTGTCCACCCTCTCTGACCCCCCCACTCCTGCGTCCACCCTCTCTGACCCCCTTACTCCTACGTCTACCCTCTCTGACCCCCCTACTCCTGCATCCACCCTCTCTGACCCTCCCTACTCCTCTGTCCACCCTCTCTGACCCCCCTACTCCTGTGTCCACCCTCTCTGACCCCCCTACTCCTCCGTCCACCCTCTCTGACCCCCCTACTCCTGCATCCACCCTCTCTGACCCCCCTACTCCTCCGTCCACCCTCTCTCCCGCCCCTGCTGGTGAATGGGGTTATCATTCAGGTCACTCAAGCCAGTTTTCCAGGAATGACCATGATCTTCCTCGCTATTTCCCATGCCCTAATTAGCCATCAAATCCCGTCATTCCTCCCCTAGAAATGGATGTAAGGTGCCATCCACATCACTGTAAACTTGCCCAGACCCTGCTCACCATCTCTCATCCTGTCTGACTGCTGGCTTCTCTCTTCCAAATCTCTCTCTATATTTCTTTTCTAGGAGTGATCTTTAAAAGAGACAGATCTGATTTTACCATTGTCCATGTTAATTTTAAAAAATAGTTTCTTCCTTGTTTCCAGGAAAAAGCATGTTGTCTTGGAATGCTACAGAAGCTTCTAAAAGATATGGACACTGTTGGAGCCACCTGCAAGGATGGTCTCGCAGCCCACCGTCTCTCACACCCCTCGACTGCACACAGCTGTTCTCCTTCCTTGTAAAACCCGTTGCTCACCCAATATACTCAATAACTAACAGGGCTCTGTGCACAATATGCTCTTGAGTAAGAATCATGTATGCCATTCCTGGGTTCTGAAGGACTGATGTACAGTCATCAGTTACAACAGCCATCAGAGGGTATCTGCAGCCAGTATCAGCGCAGAGGTACGGAGCACACGTTTTCATTACAACTATGGGTTTACGATAGAGGCCTGGGTTTATACATGTCACTTATAATCTTTTAACCTCCTGAAGCAATGAAAAGTCTGTGTGACTTCCTACTCTGATTCAAAGTGTCAAGCTACCATAATAACAGTTAGCAAGATATTATGAGAGATTAAGGGCTTCCCAGGTGGCGCTAGTGGTAAAGAGCCCAACTGCGAATGCAGGAGACATAAAGAGATACATGTTCAATCCTTGGGTCAGGAAGATCCCCTGGAGGAGAGCATGGTAACCCACTTCAGTATTATTGCCTGGAGAATCCCTTGGACAGAGGAGCCTGGTGGGCTACAGTCCATAGGATGGCAAAGAGTCGGACACAACAGAAGCAACTTAACACACACAAACATGAGAGAATAGAATTGGGACTTTTATTTTCAATGGGAACATTTTGAATTTTTATCCAATAAGATTTCTGGCTTGTGCATTTAGACACACCTTTTCTAAGGATACCAAAATATATTAACACACTTTCTAAAAAACCATTTGCTTAAAGTAGACTTTATAAGCTTAAGACTCGTCTCTAAAAGACAATTGAGTTTCATCAGTTCGGAGACTGCTCTGTGCCACCTCACATTTTTAACTTCTAGAAACCACCACGGACAATCAACAGTGCCTTGGTGTTGTGTATTATTTTAGTTGCAGAGGTTTTCATTCTTATCTTATATGAAACCAATGTCATTATCAGTGATGAATTTAACCCTGATAAAACATGAAAATAGATGTATTCTTCTATTATTTTAATCATATTTACTTATTACCTATTATTATTATGCATTATTATCTGTTGCTGTTGTCAGTTGTTAAGTCATGTCCGACTCTTTGTGACCCCATGGACTGCAGCATGCCAGGCTTCCCTGTCCTTCCGTATCTTCTGGAGTTTGTCTATTGAGTCCATGACACCATCCAACCATCTCATCCTCTGTCACCCCCTTCTCCTCCTGCCCTCAATCTTTCCTGGCATCAGGGTCTTTTCCACTGAGTTGGCTCTTTGCATCAGGTGGCCAAAGTATTGGAGCGTCAGCTTTAGCATCAGTCCTTCTAATGAATATTCAGGACTGATTTCCTTTAGGATTGACTGGTTGGATCTCCTTGCAGTCCAAGGGACTCTCAAGAGTCTTCTCCAGCACCACAGTTCAAAAGCATCCATTCTTTGGCACTCAGCTTTCTTAATGATCCAACTTTCACATCCATACAGATAACCACCAGAAAAACAATAAAGTGATGTCTCTGCTTTTTAATATGCTGCCTAGGCTTATCACAGCTTTTCTTCCAAGGAGCAAGCATCTTTTAATTTCATGGCTGCAGTTACTGTCCACAGTGGTTTTGGAGTCAAGAAAATAAAGTCTACCACTGTTTCCATTGTTTCCCCATCTATTTGCCATGAAGTGATGGGACCAGATGCCATGATCTGCCATATCTTAGCTTTTTGAATGTTGTGTTTCAAGCCAGCTTTTTCACTCTTTCATTTTCATCTAGAGACTCTTTAGTTCCTCACTTTCCACCGTTAGGGTGGTGTCATCTGCATATCTGAGGTTACTGATATTTCTCCTGGCAGTCTTGATTCCAGCTTGTGCTTCATCCAGCCCAGCGTTTTGCACGATGTACTCTGCATAGAAGTTAAATAAGCAGGGTGACAATATACAAACTTGACGTACTCCTTTCCCAATTTTGAACCAGTCCATTGTTCCACGTTCGGTTCTAACTGTTGCTTCTTGACCTGCATACAGGTTTCTCAGGAGACAGGTAAGCTGGTCTGGTATTCCCCCCTCTTCAAGAATTTTCCAGAATTTTTTGTGACCCACACAGTCAAAGGCTTTATAGGTAATCAGTGATGCCAACATTATACATTTCAGCCTTCTGTAATGATAATCTTGTAATTGTAACAATTATCTTTCTTGATAATTGTTATTCCTGAGTATTTGAAATGTTATAATATTAACAAATCCTTAATTCCTTTAGTTTATGATATGGCAGTTTCAGAAATTAAAATCTTGCCTAGACACATCATAGTATTCCAGTTTAAACTCATAGAGTCTTGGGCCTACCACCTCAGTTAACCAATTCCTGAGTATGATTCTAGTCTATTCAAAATGAAAGCAGTTCAAATATAATGCAAAATGCATTGGTCAGGGTTGTGTAAACAGCTTTGGTAGCAGCAGCAATATTGAAGATGTTAAAATAGTGACAACCAGCATACACACAGCCTTAAATATTTTATGGAAATATTGTCACTAAATCATTTCATTCTCACCAAGACCCTGACATTAGGTGTTAATATGATGCTTATTTGTTAAAGTGAGGAAATGGAAACTCAGAACTCTCATTGTTTACCGTCATCACACCGCTGGAGAAGGTCCAGGCCGGGCCTGGAATCCTGTGTCCCGTTCCCCACGTTGCATGCTGGCACCCGTATGGCCGCACCCTCCTCTCTCAGACCTGTGCACCTGTGCACAGCTGCAAGGCACTGAGAGGAGAGCCAAAGAGGGCAGGCGTTTAGGACGGAGCACGCCATCCACACTGCCAGCTGGACCACAGGCCAACTATCAGCAAACACAACAGGAGAGATGCCACCTTTTTCCAAAACACCGCTGCAGCCCTCCCCCTTGTTCTCAGCTCGCTGTGACTCACACAAAAACAATAATAAATGTAGCCAGAGTACAAGAGTCTCAGCTCCACATCCTGGAGCTGGTGCACCCTGCTCTGCTCATGGACCACTTTTTCTCCGGAGTGTTCCCTGACTCTGAGTGGCATCTTTCTTCCTGCTTCCCCAGCACTCTGTTCAGAGAGAGACTGTAATTTTTGTTCACACGCTTTCTCCCTGAATAGGCTGTGAGCATTTTGTCAGGGATAAATTCTGTCTTAGCCATCTTTAGGTCTCCATGGTCTGGCACAGTGTCCAGTGCTCGCAAAACTGTGATGAATATTTTCTGAGCAAATAGCATTTGTTACTTTGTGCTCTCATTCAACAAACATTTGTCAACAGCAAGAAACTGCATTTCTCATGAAAACTATTTCAAATGGTTCTGTTCCTGAGCAAAGCCCTGAGCAGTATTTAACTGCCTTTGCATGACCCCACCAAAAATTCGTCAATTTCACAATTAAGAGCATATAGGAAAACTACCATTTTCCTTTGATAAAATAAAGATATAGGCTGTGAAATTCAGAATTTCTCTTTAGGCTGTTACACATTATTTGCCTTTGGAGTTTGAAAGACAATTCTTATGGGTATATTATATGGTGAGTAAAATTTGAGGTATCTAGGTAGGTGCTCACAGAATCAATATTTAAGTGTTCTTTAAACTGGTGCCTCATATATTTATATAAATATGGACTATCTATGAAAATTATTCCTGGTAATGGATATAAGTTAATTAAGTTTCATGTCTTAATTTTGTAAATAGAATTACACTTTCAACAAAAAACTTTCAATAGTAACGGTAATAAAAATATTTCTCATGAAATAAGATCATATTTTACATAATACTTTTATGTTCCCCATATTATTTTCATGACCATTCAATCACACATTTGATTCACCATAGCTTCAAAGTGATTTACCTGAACAAAAATACATTAAGAACAGATGGAACATCAAGCCTAGGTGAGAATCTCCACATTGACTGAAATTCAAATTATGCCTTTGATAAATGCCACGGTAATGGCAGTGTCAGAGCTGGCTACCTTTTGAGGACTATTGGAAAAAGCTTAGAGAAGAACATGAAGAATTATCAAAAAAAAAAAAAAAGAGAAGGTCTTATAGTCTTATAGGAGATTTTAAGTAAGTAGCATCTATATCATGTGATGTGGAGAAGTAGAGTAAGTTTCAGGTGTGCAGAAAGAAGCTGCATGATAACATGGTTTATCCACCAGCCTCTAAGGTGGCCTTCCCTGTGGCTACAACTATTGTGAAGGGCAGACCCGTGCGGAATAATCTGGATTTCCCACCAGAGGGCAGAAGAGAGCAGGCCAGGGAACTAGAGAGCAGGCTGTCTCTTGTTTGCATCATTCATGACCCTTCAGTGTTCATTTCTGTCCTAAAATTTAAAGGAAACAAGGTGGTGGTGTTAAAATGTGATACTTCTCTTTCACTCTTTCCTCTTAAATAATAGTCCATTTGCTTGGATTATTATATTACCCTCCATTGGGCACTCTAATTCTACCCTAACCTCTCCCTTCAGTGTATCCTCAGCACAAGGAGCAGAGTGATTTTGTTAAAATGCAAGTCGAACCTTTTCAGTCCTCTGCTCAAAACTCGGCAACAACTTTGGGATTAACAGATACTCAAAACTACATATAAAAAAGAAAAACAACCGAGACCTACTATATACAACAGGGAACTATATTCACTATCTGCTAATCACCTACAATGAATGGAAAAGAATCTGAAAATGATCCATCCAAAAAATGGATCACTTTGCTATACACCTGAAACTAACATAATAGTGTAAATTATACTTCAACACAAATTAAAAAAAACTCTAAAGTCATTAACTAATGATTGAATGAACTCAACAAATATTTATTTTTACCCATATCATTTATCTGGAACTTTTTCTAGTAAAAAAAATTACTATATACATGCACATACATATGCAGTACATATAAAAATAAATATATAAGTGTGTGTGTGTTAGCTGTGTCCAACTCTTTGTAACCCCATGGACTATAGCCCGCCAGGCTCCTCAGTCCATGGGATTCTGCAGGCAAGAATACTGGAGTGGGTAGCCATTTCCTTCTCCAGGGGATCTCCCCAACCCAGGGATCAAACCCGGGTCTCCCACACTGCAGGCCGATTCTTTAATGTCTGAGTCACTAGGGAAGCCCTATATAAAAAATAAAATATAAATATATAAAAATGCATGTATAACTACTTTGGGTTGATCCTTGTCTTACAGGCTTTGCAAAATAAGAATGAAAGATGTCACGTGACAACCCATTTAATTGTTTACATCAGTGTTCTCTCAAAGGGTGGTCCCCAAACCAGCAGCAGCAGCACCACGTAGGGGTTTGTTATAAATGCATGCTCTCGGACCTCACCTCGGATCTATTGAGCTGGAAGCTGTATTTTATTAAACTCTCCAGGCGAGTCTGTTACATGATAAGGTTTGACAACCACTGAAACAGATTATAAACTCATTAAGCTGGAAATGGCAATTGAATATTTAATGCATTCTCATTTTCATATTAGAGATTTCAAGTTTTTTTGTGGGTAAAATAAGTTTGAAAAAATTCTGGCTGTGATAATGTCAGCAAGTGTTCTTCCTAATGACGTGGACACCTGTTCTTCCCTTACCTGCCTTTAGTCCCTCATCCAGGCTGGTCCTTATGTCTTATGTCTGGTATTGCAATGCTTTCTAACTAGTCTCCATGTATTAACTAATCTCCACATACTAAGACATTTTCTTGAATAAAAAAATAAATTTTCATACATTTTTGTGAAATGAGATGCATCTTAAAATCAATAAATACATTTATTACAGTGCTTTTTCTTATTTCCCCAAAGATTATTTTTATATCAAAGATCTATTTCACTTGAGGAACTAAGATATTTTCCTATACTGCTTCGCTTCATCATGCATCCAACTGGCATCCCCCCTGCCCTCTCATCGCTCTAGTTATCTCATACTGCAGGCATTTTTAACATGAAAAAAGTTTATTAGTCAATCGGACTAATTCTAAGATGTCAATTTCAGAATGATCCACTGCAAACACTTGAACTAAGAGCACGTCACTAACGTGAGGCTGTTAAGGTGGCCCCTACTCCAGTCAGACTGGTGTCCCCATAAGAAGAGGAGACGAGGACACAGAGGCGCACAGAGGAAAGACCACAAGAGGCTTCACATTTGGGATACATCCTTGACACCTTTTATGCCAAATTTAGACCACTTAAAGGAAACCTTACAATTCAATTAAAATGTAAAAGTAAAAAAAAAAAAAGAAAAGAAAAAAAACACATACACTGTAAAACATAATTTTTCAAGCTATGTTTTTGCAATTATAAGGCTGTTTTAGAAAACTAATTTATATGGCTGAAACATTTGCCTTTACGTCTGTTCCTTTCAGTCACCATTCATGATATTGTACTAGGAGCAGGAAACAGGAGATAGTATCTTAATAAGCTACAGTGGTTTTCCAATGCGACTTTATAAATGGACGCAATCCCAAAAGCAGTCCGATAAAAATTTACTTCTCATTTTTATTCAAACACTAATAGAATTGATTTTGATGGTGAGCACACTGTAGTGTATACAAAAGTGGAAATATAATGCTGTGTGCCTGAAACATGTAGTGTTATAAGTCAGTTACCTCAATAAAAAATTTAAAATTTTAATAATTGAAATTCAATTGCTGTAACTCAAAAGAATGGACATGATAATATGGAATATGAACAAAGGGTTTTTCATGAGGTAGTACTGTTTTATGAGCTACTTTAGTATGCCTGTAATTTTTAGCATATTAGATAATTTAAAGATACTGAACAAAATAATTTTCCATGTGACACGTGTTCCACCATCATAAAGTATGCATAAAGTAATAGAGAAAGTAAAATCTAGTTTAATATCTATTTACACCAGTTTTGTTACTAGGAAGAGTACCCAGAAACAAGGAAGAATTAATTAGAACAATTCACTAACAGTTTATTATTTCACCATGATTCACTGTGCTGAGTACTCCTCTTCTTAATTCACATGGAAAAAGCAAGAGAGTTCCAGAAAAGCATCTATTTCTGCTTTATTGACTATGCCAAAGCCTTTGACTGTGTGGAGCACAATAAACTGTGGAAAATTCTGAAAGAGATGGGACTACCAGACCACCTGACCTGCCTCTTGAGAAATTTCTATGCAGGTCAGGAAGCAACAGTTAGAATTGGACATGGAACAACAGACTGGTTCCAAATAGGAAAAGGAGTACGTCAAGGCTGTATATTGTCACCCTGCTTATTTAACTTATATGCAGAGTACATCATGAGAAACGCTGGACTGGAAGAAACACAAGCTGGAATCAAGATTGCCGGGAGAAATATCAATAACCTCAGATATGCAGATGATACCACCCTTATAGCAGAAAGTGAAGAGGAACTAAAAGGCCTCTTTATGAAAGTGAAAGTGGAGAGTTAAAAAGTTGGCTTAAAGCTCAACATTCAGAAAATGAAGATCATGGCATCCGGTCCCATCACTTCATGGGAAATAGATGGGGAAACAGTGGAAACAGTGTCAGACTTTATTTTTTGGGGCTCCAAAATCACTGCAGATGGTGACTGCAGCCATGAAATTAAAAGACGCTTACTCCTTGGAAGGAAAGTTATGACCAACCTAGATAGCATATTCAAAAGCAAAGACATTACTTTGCCAACAAAGGTCCGTCTAGTCAAGGCTATGGTTTTTCCTGTGGTCTTGTATGGATGTGAGAGTTGGACTGTGAAGAAGGCTGAGTGCTGAAGAATTGATGCCTTTGAACTGTGGTGTTGGAGAAGACTCTTGAGAGTCCCTTGGACTGCAAGGAGATCCAACCAGTCCATTCTGAAGGAGATCAGCCCTGGGATTTCTTTGGAAGGAATGATGCTCAAGCTGAAACTCCAGTACTTTGGCCACCTCATGTGAAGAGTTGACTCATTGGAAAAGACTCTGATGCTGGGAGGGACTGGGGGCAAGAGGAGAAGGGGACGACAGAGGATGAGATGGCTGGATGGCATCACTGACTCGATGGATGTGAGTCTGAGTGAACTCCGGGAGTTGGTGATGGACAGGGAGGCCTAGCGTGCTGCGATTCATGGGGTCGCAAAGAGTTGGACACGACTGAGCGACTGATCTGAACTTAGTATAATAAATACTCCCAAAGTATTGATGAATTGAAGAATAAACAGAAAACATGACTTCTGTTCTTTCAGAACTAACACTTTAGTGGGAGGAGACAAAAAACACAGATAATCTGAAGAAGAGGACAGAATACAGGGAGTTCTTTAATAGAGACGCAAACTACTATGGAAGTAATAAATAATCTTAGTTACTTGGTGGCTCAGATGGTAAAGAATTCACCTGCAGTGTGGAGACCCGGGTGCATCCCTGGGTGGGGAAGACCCCCTGCAGAAGGGCACTGCAGTATTCTTGTGTTTCTCTGGTGGCTCAGATGAAAAAGAATTTGCCTGCAATGCAGGAGACCTGGGTTCAATCCCTGGGTGGGGAAGATCTCCAGGAGAAGGAAATGGCAACCCACTCCAGTATTCTTGCCTGGAGAATCCCACGGACAGAGGAACCTGGTGGGCTACAGTCCACTGGGTCACAAAGAGTTGGACAGGACTGAGTGACTGAGCAGGCAGGAGCCTTATAATGAATGAACTACTTGTTACTCTGTTACTAAATCAACATCAGCAGAAACTTTGTGAATAGATATATGGGTTTATTATTTGTTGTTTCCATGAGATTCAGCAAGAAGTGGCTTTTTAAAATAATAAAATCATGACTTATCTCAAAGGCCATTCTCAGTCAGCCTTGCTATCCTTGGTGTGTTTATCACACTCCGACATCCTGTGTCCATCCGTGGCCAACTCCCACCAGGCTGCCCCACACCCCTGGGATGAAGGTCGTCTGCTCTGATGGGGAGACTGGACTGCCTTGACCCCGAAGCCTAGGTCCCAGATGCCCTTTAAGTCTAGACTGCATCTACAAAAACAACAGCGACAAATGCTCAAGCTGGGTGGATTTTGAGTAGCTGAGGAGGCCCCCTATCTGCTGATGGGCTCCTATCAAGGCCATGTTCGGAAGCAGTTGGATGGGCCATTCAAGGTCTCTTCTGCTTCCATCACATTAAGCAGAGGGCTAGGTTCCTCGCCCCGCACTGGACCCCCACTTACCGGAGAACCCGCGCGGGCAGAGGCAGGTGTACCGTCCGATCTCGTTGAGGCACGTGGCCGCGTTCCGGCAGGGCTCCGACACACACTCGTCCACTTCCACGTCGCAGTGCCGGCCTTGATAGCCCGGGACACAGAAGCAGGAGTAGCCATCGCCTCTGTCCTGGCACACGGCACCGTGCAGGCAGGGGCTAGACGCGCACTCATCGAGGTCCAGCTCGCAGAACCTTCCCGCGTAGCCAGCGGGGCAGACGCACACAGGGGGCCCAGGGTCCTGGTGGCAGACGCCCCCGTGCAGGCAGGAGTGGGGCCCGCAGGGGCCAGCGGCGGTGTCGCAGCCGGCCCCGCTGTGCCCGGGAGGACATCTGCACCGAGAGCGCCTCTCCCCCGGGACGCGGACGCACGAGGCGTGTCCAGGACAGGGGCTGGAGAGGCAGGGGTCCTCCTCCTCCCTACAGTCTTTGTCCCCGTGAACGGCTGTGTCTGAACAACGGCAACTCT
The DNA here is from genome assembly GCF_019923935.1 of Bubalus bubalis. Taxonomy (NCBI): domain Eukaryota; kingdom Metazoa; phylum Chordata; class Mammalia; order Artiodactyla; family Bovidae; genus Bubalus; species Bubalus bubalis. Next base: position 4,721,900 of record NC_059161.1, read on the forward strand.
TGTCTTTTGAGAAATCCTTGCACGTAGAATTGTTTTGGCAAGAATCGGAGAGGCACTTGGTGTCATTTTTATTGCAAAAGGAACCTACAAGGAAAAACATCAGATGAAGCATGCAAACAAATGGTGGATGATAAAATTAAAGAACGTCCTTACTTCCGCTCTTCATGCACCTCAAATGAACTCATTAATAGAATGCAAACTTGACTGCATTCTAGTGATGAATTTGTCAAATGATGTCTAATAACGAGCTCTGTCATAATGATGATTTGTCATTTTTTTTCATATAGCTGCTAGTAAGAAACAAAAATGACTGGCTTCAGATTCTTTGCTTCTCTTGCATTTTCCTTTTCTCATGTAGAAGTGCTGTTGAGGGATGGGGTGAATTGTTAAATTGCCCCATAAACCCTAAATTTTGAAATTCACATTCTCTCATGGAGGATTTTGGGGGTATCCTGGGAGATGAGATACAAAATTGTCTCTGAATATACTGTCTAACTGAAACTAATATTTGAATGAACACAATACTTTGGCTTATGACTGCTTTACTACAATCATCATGTGTGGTCTAAAAGGAAAAGCATAGAAGAATGAAAATATAAAATTAAACACCAACTATTTGCTGAAGGTTTACTCTGTGTACCAAGCATGTCAGGTGTTTCACATATATTATTTATAATCGTCCCAGCAACAAATATTATGTGCATCGTACAGATGACAGGTTAAGTCCCACCGAAAGGAAGCAGATGTAAAGTGTATGGACTTCCAAATTTCTGAAAGCTTCTCTGTTCTAGAGAAACATTTTTGAAATTCTCATTGGAATGATGACCAGCAAGAAAGCAATACTTCTGTGATTTTTTCCCCAAATTCACTGGATATCTACATGTGTATAATTTTCCCCTGAATCTACACATATTATGATCACAGCATTGTTATTTTGTTAATTATGTATATTGAGAAGCTGTTTGATTTGGCAACTCAACTGCATCAGATCACAAAACACTGTCTTTTGTGTATGGATTTATCTAGTACACCATTCTCTTATTTTTACTTCCAGTCTCACAATATTCCTAATATAACAGTGGGTAATGGTCTAGGCTTAAAATTTTAAAAATTATGAAATGAATAGTCTGCTCTTAGGAGACATAAATCAACTACTGTCAGAAGAAAGTAGCATGAAAACTTTGAGAAATATGTAAAAGTGGTAAATCTCTTCCTGCAAAAAGAGAATTGGTTCTCTTTAATGTGGTCTGGTCACCAAGAGTGTGATGGGAAGATGGAAAGCTAGTGATTGACTGGTTCATCACACAAGAGTGAGGGTTTTCACAGATATCTTGCTTGGAGTCTTTCTGGCAGCTGGAAGTTCCCCTCCAGTGCCTGTACACAGAAGGTTAACATATGCTTATGTGTTATCAGGAGGGTTGATCTGAGAGCAGACCTTTTCTAGTCCCTGTGGAAAAACTCAACCAGTCATCCTTTTCCCATAGTTGTTTTTTTCAAGCACTGGCTTTCCAATCACATCTTCAAATGTATGACTGGCTTCTAGCTGTTCATGTCTTAGCTACAATGTCACTTTCTGAGAAAAGCTTTCTCTGAACCCCTTTTCTAAACCTTTATCATGTTTTACTTTCTCATATATATGTGAAGTGTGCTTATTTCTCTGTGCACATGTTTGTTTTCTGTTCTCCTCATTGCAGTTCTAGCTCCACTAAGGAAAGGGGAAGAGCTTGTGTCCGGTGTTTTCTGGGTTTGTAGCATCACCTGTCGTATAGTATCTGCTCAGTGCATACCTACTGGACTAGCGTGGAGAAATGCCACAGCACAGCCTGGGAGGAAGCGTGCTGAGTGACCACAGGGCCCAGGGCGAGCCTGCCAGGAGAGCCTCACTGGAGAAAAGGCACTCGAGATGTCTTTTAATGTATTAATAATTGGATGACAGTTGGTTTGCAATGCTGTGTTGGCTTTTGCTGTACAATAATGTGAATCAACCATGGTGGTGGTGGTGGTGGTTTAGTCACTAAGTCGTGTCCGACTCTTGAGACCCCATGGACCGTCGCCTGCCAGACTCCTCTGTCCGTGGGATTCTCCAGGCAAGAATACTGGAGTGGGTTGCCATAAATATACATATATCTGAGATGTCTTTTTTTTTTTTAACTTTACATAATTGTATTAGTTTTGCCAAATATCAAAATGAATCCAATGAATGCAAGTGAAGGAATGGCATTATTTTCAGAAGAAAAAAAGAAAAAGCATGAGAGGTATGGGCATTGCTCTGCCAATCATATGAAAAGCATGAAAATACGGGAAGGCAGAGGTCTGAGAGGGGGGCAGAGGGCAGAGGATAGGGAGGAAAATGAAGAGATATTCAACAGTTCTAGCATTTATAGTACTTAGAGTTCCTGTGTCCAAACTAAAAAAAAAAAGAGAAATAAATATTGCAACTCTGCTCTCTGAACTCTCACTGTCAAAGGCATATGATGAAATCACATTTTCAATCTTGCTTTGTTTTGTTGCATTTTGTTAGTGGTAATAATGATGATTTCCCCCTTTCTTCAGAAATCAAGTATCTTTGAATAACAGTGGAAAGTAAGAGAGGAAAAAAGTGAAAGTGAGCTGTAGCATAGTTCCTAAGAGATGCTCTGAAGAGGTACAGTATTATTTACAGGCATATTGTGATAAGTCAAAGATGTATATTGTAAACTCTAGGGCAAGCATTAGCAAATTGTAGCCTGTGAGTCACATCTGACCTGCCATCTGTCTTATAGATAAAGTTTAATTGGAGCACAAAAAAAATCAAGTATCTTGGGACTTCCCTGGTACTCCAGTGGTTAAAACAGCCTTCTAATGCAGAGGGTGTAGGTTCAATCCCTGGTCAGGGAGCTGAGATCCCACATGCTTCACAACCAAAAAACATTAAAAAAAAAAAGAAAGAAAAAACAGAAGCAATATTGTAACAAATTCCATAAAGACTTTTAAAATGTTCCACATCAAAAAAAAAAATCTAAAAATGAAGTATTTTCATTTAAGCCATTAATTGAAACATTTGTATAGAAAAACACATAGCAAAGGAAATTAGCATTTATATCTTAGGCCCTTACGGTGCAATTTTAAAAGTAAACTTCTAACAGCATTTGTGCAAAGCATTTTACAGATGGAAAACCGAGTTTTATAGGGAATGAGCTATTTTTACAGGGTCATAGAGAAGGGGGATTTGAACCTCTGATTTCTCTGATTCCAAGGTTCATTTCTTTTTCCTGCATTATTTTAGAAGTTAGGATCCTTCTGGGTAGAGTTTCCTACTTAACCATGGTGATATCCACCTAAGTGTTTACTCTGCTGCTTCTAAACCCCATGAAAAGCCTAGTGAAAGTGTTAGTTGCTCAGCCGTGTCTCATTCTTCGCAGCCCCGTGGACCCTGCCAGGCTCCTCTGTCCATGGAAACTTCCAGGCAAGAATACTGGAGTGGGTTGCCATTCCCTTCTCCAGGGGATCTTCTCGACCCAGGGATTGAACCCAGGTCTCCTGCCCTGCATGCAGATTCTTTACCATCTGGGCCATCAGGAAAGCCTGTATGGCTTAAAACAGTATGGCGACTCAATGGAGAAGGAAATAGCAACCCACTCCAGTGGTCTTGCATGGAAGTTTCCATGGACAGAGGAGCCTGGCGGGCTACAGTCCATGGGGTCTCAAAGAGTTGGACAGGACTGAGCACGTGCATAGCTGCTCGCCCACTCAAATGACTAAATGACAAAGATTGACAATACCAAGTGCTAATGGGCACCTGGAGAAAACGAAACTCTCCTTCATGCCCCCTTTATTATAACTGATCTTTCTTATCTATGTATTAATAATTGTATTCATCTTTCAAATAATAGACTTTGATTTTGTAGAGTTTGTCTATACTATCTTGGTTTCTTGGTTTTCTGTCCCACAGATTTCTACTTTTACCTTTTTATTTTCCTTAATTTTACTTTCTTTTTAACTTGCTATTTACTTTTTCAGATTTCTTCTAATTTATTAATAAGATAATTTTCTTTAAAAATACAGATTTGCTGAGTTTCTCACAATTTCTTTTTAATATATTAAAAATGTTTTCTAATTTCCATTGTGAGTTATTCTTTGCCATATTAAAAATCTGTAAGAATTAATTAGATCAAGTTTGTTAACTGTGTTATATAGATCTTCTATAGCATCATTCACTGTTTTCTACTTTTTCTCTCTGCTGAGGTTGATGCATTAAAACCTCCCGTAGTGATTAGATATTGGGCTTCCCTGGTGCCTCAGCAGGTAAACAATCCGCCTGCAATGCAGGAGACCTGAGTTCAATGTCTAGGTTGGGAAGATCCCTGGGAGAACAGAAAGGCTACCCACTCCAGTATTCTGGCCTGGAGAATTCCATGGACTGTATAGGCCATGGGGTTGCGAAGAGTCGGATACGACTGAGTGACTTTCACTTTCTTTCCATTTTCATAGTGATTATAAATTTTCTTTATTTCTCCTTTTCATTCTGACAATTTTCACTTTTATATTCTGAAGCAATGTTCTTATGTTCATAGAAATTCAGAATAGTTACATCGTGCTGTTGGTTTGATCCCAATATATTTTCAAAAAATCCTCTTTTGTCTTCAGCAAGGCATCGTAACTTAAAAGACTACTTTGCTATATCAGTTACTTATCACATACATTGCCGGTGGAAATTCAAAATAGTGTAGGAACTTTGAAAAACATTTTTGAAATGTCTTATAAATTTAAACATACATTTACCATATGACCCAGCAATCCCACACCTAGGCATTTCCCCCAAGAGAAATGAAATCATAACGCTCATACAAAAAATTTCTTGAAAAAGAAAACAACTTCATTCATAATGACCAACACTGGAAAGAGCTAAATGTTCATCAACTGGTAAATAAATTTTAATATATCATATGCTGGACCACTACTCAGCAAATTACTGATCAACAGAACAACATGAAGGAATCTCCAGAGTATTATGCTAAGTGAAAGAAGCCAGACCAAAGACTACATGCTGCCTGATTCCATTTTTTTTTAATTTTATTTTATTTTTAAACCTTACATAACTGTATTAGTTTTGCCAAATATCAAAATGAATCTGCCACAGGTATGACGTTCTAGAGAAGGAGCAATTATATCACTGGACACAGTTCAGTGGTCACTGGGGAACGGAACTGGTGAAGGGCCTTAACACAGAGGATCATAAAGAAATATTCATGGACATATTCTGTATCATGAGTGTGCTTCTAGTTACTAATCGTATGCATTTGCCACTTAAAAGTGGTGAGTTTTCTCATACTTTATGTAAATTATACCTCAATAAATCAGACCCACCCCAAATCCTAAAATAATACAGAAAGGAATAAATCACCATAAACTTTCAAGAGCCAGGACAGAGGCTGAGGGGGTAGACAGCCATAAATACACATACACACTGGAAGCTGGACTACAGGGGGTGAGAAGTAGTAGACTTAGGAAGCCAAAGAGAGCTGACACCAAACCAGAAGTGGGAGAGCCCTAGAACCAGCTGATGCCACAGAATCCCCGACAGGTTCAGGAATTACACGTGTCATGTACTTCTGAAATGATCATGCAAGTGGAGCTGAGAAAAGGAAGCTTGTTTGGGAAACTGGTTGAGAGCAGTTAGATGCTCTTGTTCTCTCTCTCACCCTAGGAAACTGCATGTGTTTCCCCCACGAAGGCAGATTCAGAGGCACGGGTGATGTGGGTGGGGCTGAATCTGGTTTGTGGAAGAATTAAGTGGGTGTCTATGCAGAATTCTGAGACACCCCCCAGCCTCATTTTCAATTCATTTCTAACAATGCCAGGAGCCAGATGTATACTCCTAGCAGGAAAGGGAATTATTTCCCTTGACAAGCCTGAGTGAAAATACTTTCAGATACTGATGTAGAATGTCACCTATTGAAATGACCCAGCTGGACCACTCTAGAATAAATCCTAATAAGCCGTAAACCCTAGCACATAAAGAAAGATCTTTCAAACAGCTTTAATAAGAACTACTATATGGAATGTACGTAAGCATATAGGGCATGCATACGTGCTCGGTAGAGAGTTATTTTTTAATTATACTTTAAATTATACTTCAATTATACTCTAAAAAACAATGATAAATAGTGTTTTTGAATCTATTAATCAGCTTAAGAAACAATAGTACTCCCTTCTTATATATGAACAGATTGCATGAGATTTTCAGACATTTGAGGAAAATCTCCAACTAAGATCAAACACAGAGACAAAAACACACATTGTTTTAAAGAAATGTAACTTGGAAGAGGCAAAGACAGTGTAGGGAGATAAGCAAAATTTATGTAAACTTGAGAATTATTATTTTCAAAGAGTCAGGATATAGCTGCCGTGAAATGAGTAGAAGGGTTATAAAAATAAACTTCCAGAAAACAAGAAATTAAAAATGTGAGTTTTAGACATTTAAAAATTCAGCTGAGTGATTGAAAGTTGGGAAGAATCTCCCCCACCTCACCCCCACAAAAGAATTTTGCCAAGAGATTGGAAAGAGGAGGTAGAAGAAAAAGGGAACTAGAGGAACAGTCAAGGAGGAATTTCAAAATGAGACACCAGAGAAAACGGGGAGGACATGAGGGGTCAAGGAGAAGAGGAGGACGGAGCTTAAAGTTATGTCAGGATATGCAGAATTCCAAGCGATCATGTGAGTAGCTAAAACCGAAGAATAAAGCCTAGCCTATTATTTTAAAACATACAAATGAAAACTACAAGAAATATCTAGAAGAGTTTCAAGTAGTTGCTTCCAGGGAGTGCATGCTGAGAGTGAGAAGCTGGAATTGAAGGGGAGGTGGTAAGAAGTGTATTGTTGTCCCCCTTATAACCCTTAGTGATTTTTAAAGTGTGGCTGAATAAATGTAATAAAAATATTTCTCAAAGCCAAACAGGAAGGGTTATAACATAGACCCACACACACTCATCGGCCTGCTTACCTGTGCACTCTGAGTTCTGTGTTCCGTGCTGGTGCGGGACCAGATGGTCCGTCAAGCACATCCCTTTACTGGGTCTTCTCTGGGGGTCACGTTGTCATTGGCAGCATTTGCTGCCTGGGTTTATGGGTGTGCCCTGGGTGAGATGCAAATAGGCCCTCTTAGAAATGCAGCCTGTGTGTGTGTGTGTGTGTGTGTGTGTGTGTGTGTGTGTGTGAGATATCAGTCTCTCAGTCATGTCTGACTCTCCACGACCCCATGGACTGTAGCTCACCAGGCTCCTTGGTCCATGGGATTCTCTAGGCAAGAATACTGGAGTGGGTTGCCACTTCCTCCTCCACGAGATCTTCCCTACCCAGGGATCGAACCCAAATCTCCTGCATTGGCAGCCGGGTTCTTTACCAATGAGCCACCTAGGAAGCCCACAGACTGTGACCTAAGCCTTGTGTTTTTTTTTTTAAGATTTTTTAATGTGGACCATTCTAAAGTCTTTATTGAACTTGTTACAATATTGCTTCTGTTTTATAGTTTTTGGTTTTCTGACCACAAGGCATGTGGGATCTTGGCTCCCTGGCCAGTGGTTGAACCCATACCTCCTGTATTGGAAGAAGAAATTTTAACCACTGGACCTCCTGTATTGGAAGGCAAAGTCTTAACCACTAGCCTATGCTATGCTATGCTATTCTTTTTTTTTTTTTTTTTTTTTTTTATGCTATCTATTCTAAGTCACTTCAGTTGTGTCCGACTCTGTGAGACCCTAGAGACGGCAACCTACCAGGCTCCCCCGTCCCTGGGATTCTCCAGGCAAGAACTCTGGAGTGGGTTGCCATTTCCTTCTCCAATGCATGAAAGTGAAAAGGGAAAGTGAAGTCGCTCGGTCGTGTCCGACTCCTAGGGACCCATGGACTGCAGCCCACCAGGCTCCTCCATCCATGGGATTTTCCAGGCAAGAGTACTAGAGTGGGGTGCCATTGCCTTCTCCGAACCACTAGCCTAGGCATTATTAATTGATGCTTCACCTGACTGTACTAAACAAGCAAAGAGCATAGCCTGTCAAAAAGAAAATAATTTTTTTCAAATATAGAAAGGAACTGCAATTTACTGCCTTATTAAAAACAACAAATTAAATAGCCAACTAAGAAAATAAAAGCGGAATATGCAGAGACCAATGATGGGAGTGTCACGATATAAGGGTTATGATTATTCTACTTTTGTACACCTGAATTGAAAAAGAATCTATCGTGTATATGTTACTTCAGTGTACCATGTACACTGTGTGTACACTCAGTGAACAATAGAATAATTCTCATAATAATACCTTTAGAACAAGAGTGAAATGGACATACACAGAAAAACTTTGCAGGAGGAGGATGTTCCCAACCTTCACGTGAGCCTTGGTCACCACGTGAAAACCTTACTGCATGTGAAGGGTCACGGCTATCCTCAGACCACTTTAGAGGCTGCCCAGCTGTTTTCTTGCAGTAAAGTTTGCCATCTACTGGATATTGTAAGAAGTTCCAGAATAATGGGGTTCAGACTTTTCCTTTTTTCTTAAGTGCAGCAGAACTCCAAGGAAGATGCCGTGAGCAATCCCAACACACAAAACTGCAGTGAGGAGCAGCTCAGTGTGAGGAAGGGAGGAGACCTCCAGCCCAGCCACTCAGCCCCCAGCCTTTCTGGGGACACCTGCGGGGAGCCCAAGGGGCCGAAGAGCAATCTGAAATCGCTGTTCAGGAGAAAAGGAAGTGTTTCGGAGAGTTTCTGTAATTTTTTTGTATTTGCTATTTTGGTATTGCTAGGGCTAAAATAAATGTATATATTTTAATATAAATATACATTAAATATAAGTATATATGCAAACATATGTATATTTGCTAAGAAATAAAAAGTAACTTGACCGGTTTTAAAGACTATAAGCACACAAACATTAGTATTTACTTATGTGTGGGTATTTCTATTTTCTAATAATTTGATTTATTTGGAAAACAGCCATAGTGGTAATTTAGCTTAGTTATAAGAATATATTTATTTGGAGCAATGACATACCACAAAGCGATTTCAGGGAAAAGCATTTTAACATCTCTAAGATTACTCTGCATGTGTGCACGCTAAGTCGCTTCAGTCGTGTCCTACTCTGCGACCCTATGGACTATAGCCCGCCAGGCTCCTCTATCTATGGGATTCTCCAGGCAAGAATACTGAAGTGGGTTGCCATGCCCTCCTCCATGGGATCTTCCCAATTTATTCCTTTGTCCTTGATGGCTTTAATACACTTATCTCTGAAACAGAAATGTAATTCTCAGATTTAAAAATCATCAGTCAAGAATCTAAAAATTTTATCAACTTTTTATTAGCAATGTTTTTGGCAGTGTTTAGACTGGCCGACCATAGTAGATGAGCCAGTGTGTGTGTGTGTGTGTGTGTGTGTCTGACCATAGTAGATGAACCAGTGTGTGTCTGTGTGTGTGTGTGTGTGTGTGTGTATTGGACAACAAGCAAAGCCTGTGAAATGAGACACGCTCTGTCGGGCCTGGCTCTGGTACGCATAGCCTCTGTTTCCTCAGCTACAGAGAAGGAGAAACAGTAGAATCCACTTCTTAGGGTTTTTGTGATAACTAAAGTCACTAGATTTAAATGCTTGGCAGACATACAGTAAATGGTCAGTAAATGTTAGCTCTTATTGTTATATAAGATGCTTAGAGATTGTTTGGGAAAAAGTTACTGGGTTAATAGAAAATGGGGCAATAATAAGCAAAAAGTGTCATTTACTAACACAGTGTCACTGCAGGAGCTTTGAGGAAACTTAACAGAGACCCGGCAGAGAAGGCGATGGCACCCCACTCCAGTACTCTTGCTTGGAAAATCCCATGGACGGAGGAGCCTGGTAGGCTGCAGTCCATGGGGTCGCTAAGAGTTGGACACGACTGAGCGACTTCGCTTTCATGCATTGGAGAAGGAAATGGCAACCCACTCCAGCATCCTTGCCTGGAGAATCCCAGGGACGGCGGAGCCTGGTGAGCTGCTGTCTATGGGGTCACACAGAGTCAGACACCACTGAAGCGACTTAGCAGCAGCAACAGAGACCCAGAGAAGGAAATGGCAACCCACTCCAGTACTCTTGCCTGGAAAATTCCATGGATGGAGGAACCTGGTAGGCTACAGTCTTTGGGGGTCACAAAGAGTAGGACACGACTGAGTGACTTCACTTTCTTTCTTTCTATAGTTCCTTTTGGAGAAGGAAATGGCAACCCACTCCAGTGTTCTTGCCTGGACAATCCCATGCCCGGGGGCCTGGGGGGCTACAGTCTATGGGGTTGCAAAGAGTCGGACACAACTAAGCAACTAACATACACACAACAGAGACCCAAGTGCACACTTACACAGCGAGACTACCAATGGGCTGATCCAATGCGCAAAGACACTTTTCCCATAAAGTACATGACGTATATGCAACACTACGTATAAAGTAGATAACTAATGAGACCAGACACTCAATGCTCTGTGGTGACCTAAATGGGAAGGAAATCCAAACAAGAGAATATATATATATATATATATATATATATATAGAGAGAGAGAGAGAGAGAGAGAGAGAGATGATTTACTTCACTATACAGCAGAAAATAACACACGTTGTGAAAAACTACACTCCAATAAAAATTAAATAAAGTACCTGGACGCGGTCAGGATCAAACCAAGATGAATGAGGTTTAACTGAGAAAATAACCTGCTCTCACACAAGAACATCTTCACTATCTCACTGTATATTTCGAGTGCCATTTAAATTTGGGGCTCAGAGAAATGCCTTGCAAATTGAGAGCTGTGATGAGGGTTTTCTGTTCAGAGGATCTGCTATGTGTTCCCAGTGCCTATTTATGCCCAACAAATGCTCAGTGAGTATTCTGTGAATTTTCATAGTCAAAGCCAAGATCCTACTGTAAAGATGTCCCTTCCTGTATAAACTCGGCATGTGTACAAGTCCACCTGCATTTATTTGTAGGGGTAACAACTGACCCTTGTTTCTCTGTTTTTTATTTAAAGGCCCTCTTATTACAGTTCTTCTTGCTCTTTTCCTAGGATTTCCTAACTGAACTCCCCCCATTAGCACTCTCATTTTTGAGTTGAGTCCTCATTTTCATTTACTCTAAGAATCGAGTCTGTTAGCAGAAGGGAAGGAAGGAAGGTAGGAGGGACTAGTGTTATTGCTCATATCCGGGTTAAATCAGCAGTCCAAAATAGGCCTCACCTTTAAGGAGGGCATTCACCTGCACTCCCACAATTACACACAAAGTGTCCTCTGCTCACTGCCCTGCGGCAAGTACTTCACTGCGCTTTCTCCTCAAGCCACTGAGACCTGGCCGGGGCCCGGGGAAAGTGCTGCCTGGGATGGGAGTAAGGGCATGCCAGCTGCGGACAGTCGCTTCTTTAACACGCTAAGGGACAGGCTTTGCTGCTGCTGCTGCTGTTCAGTCCCCAAGTCATGTCCGACCCTTTGCAACTCCATGGATGGCAGCACTCCAGGCCTCCCTTTAAAGACACAGGCACAGGCTTTAAAGATATATTATTTCTACTTTTCATGTACATTTAACCTAATTTCACCTAAATAAAAATGAAAGATGAATTGAGGAATTGTGAACATAAGTTCAATTTTCCCAGCAACATCTACTGAATAGTTTCTGATACCCTGTCATGTCAAAGATCTTTTCTTAAGAAGAATAAGTAAACATTTGTTAGTGAATTTCTTTCATTTGTACTTTTGTTTTTACTAAAATAAAAACAAAGTCTACTATCTTTATAGAGACATTTTGCTTATATCCTTGGTATTTTTAGAAGTTAATATAGATTTCTATATTAAACCAGATCTCAAAAGCCACTGTTGATTTCTACAATTGGAACAACCATTGACTTGATAAAGAGGACTTAATTCAGCTAATGCTGGGAAAGACTGAAGGCAAGAAGAGAAGGGGATGACAGAGGATGAGATGGTTGGATGGAATGAGTTTGAGCAAGCTCCAGGAGTTGGTGATGGACAGGGAAGCCTGGCGTGCTGCAGTCCATGGGGTGGCAAAGAGTCAGATATGACTGAGCAACCGAACTGAACTCAGCTGTCAAAGGAAAACATTTTTATTCAGATTTTATTGTCTCTTCCTTATTCAGAAATATGGTAAGTTGGATGGACCCTGTCATTTTGGTGACCCATCTAACAATTTCAATCATGTTGCTGTGGTTTAGCCACTCAGTCCTGTCTGACTCTTGCAACCCCATGGACTGTAGCCCACCAGGCTCCTCTGTCCATGGGATTCTCCAGGCAAGAATACTGGAGTGGGTTGCCATTTCCTTCCCCAGGGGATCTTCCCTACCCAGGGATCGAACCCCTGTCTCCTGCATTGTAGTCAGGTTCTCTACTGCTGAGCCACCAGGGGAGCTCATTTTAATAATAGTTTGTATTTCAAATAGCAAATATTTGGGATTTGGGGGTTTCAAATTATCCACAATAACTTGCCTTTAGAATGAAATAGGTTATAAACAATGCTAAAGATAGAAGGGAAATTTCCAGATCAAAGAATTCCGCATCAGGGAAGGGGCTGGTTGAATTTTCTTGAGCCTGGCTTTCTGCAGAGACTGAACTTTAATTCCAGGGTTGGGACTGCGGTGGGGGGTGGGGAAGGGACGTGGCAGGAGATGCATCTTTATTCGGGAAGTAGCCAAAATGGCCCACACGTGGTGGGTAATCAATAGGAATGTTGAATAATGGATGAATGAGCAAGAAAACCTGGATTCCCGTTTAAGCCTGGCTGTGAAGCTCTCACTCTCACCTCTTTTGATAAAATCAACTGGAGCAAATCATAGGGTAAATTGCTCACTTTGATATACATGATGAGAGGATCACACGGGACAGTTCAAGAAGTAGATGGGCCCTTTAAGATGTTTCTTTTCTCTGCATTCCTGTGGCCTCTAAAAAACTAGGCATTCACTCTCTCCTACTTAGCTATCTCTATAGACAGGTTTTAAATTCTAAATTGAGGCAAATTGACTGTAATGGCAAGAGTACAATTGTGTGGTAAGACAGACAGAGGTTTAAATTTTGGTTCTGCTGTTACCCATACCTGTGGTCCTAGAATGCGTGTCATTAGTCCTGTCTCTCCTCATTTCTGAGGGAGACACAGACCTGCAGAGCAAGGGCTTTGGAACCTGGGTTTAAATCCTGACGCTGCCACTTACAGACAGTATGAGTTGTATTAAGACACTTAACACCTCTGTGCCTTAGCTCTCATTTTTATAAAAGTGATGTCCACCCCACAATTTTATTGGCAGTATTTAGTTAATACACATAAAATGCCCAGCAGTGCTTGTAAGAGCGAGAGTGTTGTCAGCCAATTCATATTGTTGTTATTATCATGAGAGGTAAAAAGGATAACATGCATAAAGTTCTTTATAAAAATTATAATAAAGTAATTATCTAATCAGTATTGTTTGTTTTTCCTTTCAATGCAGAGTTCAAAGCATAGATGCCTTGGTCCCCTTCTACTGACAAGCAGAGTGCCACCACATGGCGAGTGCCTGGTAAGTGCTTGCACGCTTAATAAATGAATCAGTGCAAGGAAAATGAGAGTGTGTGTCTACCCTGGAAAGAGTTGTTAGTTTCTGAGTTCTGGGAAGTACAAGTGTACTGTCATCACACAGCCCTGAGAACCTTTCCTTGCGATCAGGAGGGAGCCAGCCCACCAACTGCAAACTTAGCGCCCTTAGCTCACGGGCAAACTCTGCAGCACGACTTCCCTGCTGAGCAGACTGCACTAGAGCTCGCGGGTGTCACCTGCATCTCACCTGCTCTAGAGTGTCCATGGACTCACCAAGGACTTTTCCCACAAAGATATTTTCAATCCCTTGGGTATGGGTGCCATCTTGCTAGGTGCCTTTTACGTACAATTTCTGATCGTTAACATTGGCACACGTGAGATCGGGGCCTGCTTCTCCAAAGCTTTCTTTTGCTCTCAAAGCTTCCCCGTGAGAACAGAAGCCTCTGGGTCCTCATCTACACAACCTACACACCTGAGCACAGGTCTGGATGGGGTCAGGGTGAGGGACCAATGGATCACACATGCTAACCCCAGAGAAGGGGCCCTGCCCTTTGTCATCCTTAAACATAACTAAAGAATGAAACTGTGAAGGTCGTTTTTACTAAGTGTCAATCACTGATGATTGCAATGAGAATCTAATTATGTCCCTTTGACATTAAAATCATCTAAAGCTAATCAGGCCTGGGCACTCTGACCTTATTATAATCCAGGTACACTTTAATAAGGATAGGCTTGTAAATGACCCCTTTTATTTAAAGGAATACTTACATTTTACTAGGTCCTTGCCTCTAGCGAATTGAAATTCCACAGTAAAGCTAAAAATGTTCTAAATGAAGAGAAAAATAAAAGTTATTTTTTCCCCACTCCTTCAATTCAGTTCAGTAGCTCAGTTGTGTCTGACTCTTTGTGACCCCATGAACCGCAGCACGCCAGGCCTCTCTGTCCATCACCAACTCCCGGAGTTTACCCAAACCCATGTCCATCGAGTCGGTGATGCCATCCAGCCATCTCATCCTCTGTCGTCCCTTTCTCTTCCTGCCCTCAATCTTTCCAGGCATCAGGGTCTTTTCAAATGAGTTAGCTCTTCGCATCAGGTGGCTAAAATATTGGAGTTCCAGCTTACCACTATTTTCTGTTATTTTCTGTTACCACTATTATGTCTGTTGATCAACAGAGATCAGATCAGATCAGATCAGATCAGTCGCTCAGTCATGTCTGACTCTTTGTGACCCCATGAATCGAAGCACGCCAGGCCTCCCTGTCCATCACCAACTCCTGGAGTTCACTCAGACTCACGTCCATCGAGTCAGTGATGCCATCCAGTCATCTCATCCTCTGTCGTCCCCTTCTCCTCCTGCCCCCAATCCCTCCCAGCATCAGAGTCTTTTCCAATGAGTCAACTCTTCACATGAGGTGGCCAAAGTACTGGAGTTTCAGCTTGAGCATCATTCCTTCCAAAGAAATCCCAGGGCTGATCTCCTTCAGAATGGACTGGTTGGATGTCCTTGCAGTCCAAGGGACTCTCAAGAGTCTTCTCCAACACCGCAGTTCACAAGCATCAATTCTTTGGCGCTCAGCCTTCTTCACAGTCCAACTCTCACATCCATACATGACCACAGGAAAAACCATAGCCTTGTTGGCAAAGTAATGTCTCTGCTTTTGAATATGCTATCTAGGTTGGTCATAACTTTCCTTCCAAGGAGTAAGCGTCTTTTAATTTCATGGCTGCAGTCACCATCTGCAGTGATTTTGGAGCCCCCAAAAATAAAGTCTGACACTGTTTCCCCATCTAATTCCCATGAAGTGATGGGAACAGATGCCATGATCTTCGTTTTCTGAATGTTGAGCTTTAAGCCAACTTTTTCACTCTCCACTTTCACTTTCATCAAGAGGCTTTTTAGTTCCTCTTCACTTTCTGCCATAAGGGTGGTGTCAACAGACGTAATCTCTATATTAATTATAAAACCATCCTGCAGAATCATTTAGCTACATGGCTACTCTTGTTCTAAAATGATACCTGAAAGTTTTATTATTTTCCACTAGATTTTTATCAGATTTTAAAGTAATTATGTTATACAGAAGTAAGGTTAAAGAAAAAAATAAAGAAAATTGGTAAAATAAGTGAAAGCAGACTTTCAAATTTTAGTTCATTCTGCTGTACCCAAAATAGTATAGACAATGTAAGAATGAAAAAAAATTAGGATAAAGTAGTGTTTCAGTTTTATTATTGATATTACCAAAATGCCTCCAATACCTGGGTTCCTAGGGATAAATATCTCATTAATTCCTACACAAAAAATACGGGGTTGGAGGTATCATAGCTATTTTATAAGTAGGGAATTGAGATTCAAGGATGTTCAATAAATTCTCCAAAGTTATGCAGCTAATATGTGTTCGATTACGATGCCAAAAAGAGTTTAAACATTTATTTGAAAAAATTCAAATAAAAACTGAATCATAAAAAAGAAGTACCGAAGAAGTGTCTAGACCAGCATTCCTACACTTTGTCGCTCATCTAAACCACAAGGATCTCATGAACTTGTGGACTTTCTGAGTCAGCATTTCTAGTGAGCTCCCAGGGGTGCCGATGCTGAGGGTCCAGACCACACTTTAAATACCAGGCCTCTCTCCCTGCCTTGTCTAACAGAGGTATGAAGTGGGTGGGCCACATATGTAACGTTAAGTCTTCTAGTGAAAAATATAATTTAAATTATAACTGAGAGGTAAAAATAAGCAGGCACAATTAACTTTAATAATATATTATGCTTAACCACATATAAGTAAAACTATCATTCCAATATGTAATTAGGGTTAAAAATTAACGAGATATTTACATCTCTTTTCATACTAAGTTGTTGAAATCCTACATGCACTCTACACTGAGTGCATCACAGCCCTAGCTAGCAACAGTTTAAGTGCTCAGAGCCACATGTGACTTGGGCTACTATGTTGAATAGTGGAGATCTCAATGGTTTTCTCATGCTGCTGCTGCTAAGTCGCTTCAGTCGCATCTGACTCTGTGCGACCCCAGAGACGGCAGCTCACGAGGCCCCACCATCCCTGGGATTCTCCAGGCAAGAACACTGGAGTGGGTTGCCATTTCCTTCTCCAATGCATGAAAGTGAAAAGTGAAAGTGAAATTGCCCAGTCGTGTCCGACTCTTAGCGACCCTATGGACTGCAGCCTACCAGGCTCCTTCATCCATGGGATTTTCCAAGCAAGAGTACTGGAGTGTGTTGCCATTGCCTTCTCCGGGTTTTCTCATAATTTTGTACAAAGAACTAATGTCTAGAAAAATTACATTTGGTTATGAGTAAGACACTCATCTTCTAGTATTTAAGTTATCTTCTTTTATGGCATGATGATAGTACTAGGCATAATATAGTATTGTGTGTGTGTGCTCGGTCATGTTTGATTCTTTGCAACCCCATGGACTATATATAGCCCACCAGGCTCCTCTGTCCACAGAATTTTCCAGGCAAGAACTTTGGAGTGGGTTGCCATTTCCTCCTCGAGATCTAGTACTAGGCATGAATAAAGATGCTTCAAGGTACTTTCTAAGAGCTTATGTATTACAATGTATATTCAAATTGTGCACATCCTTAGAAGCCTATGTTCCCATGAATCATTCCCAGATCTTTGTGTCCTTGTTGATCTCCTGGCCTGAGCCGGCACAGAACTGATCACTGTTAAGACATCACACTTACTTATGTTGTTCCTGAATTGTTCTGTTTCACAAATGGTGACTTGTCTCCCCAGTTAGCAAAGGAACTCTTTAAGTTCAGGAAACAGAACATTCCCCACTTCAGTCTGTCTGTACACAGGCTCTGTGTGTTCAGCAGCGATCCCACTTGGAACCCTAGCTCCTGAATGGTGCAGTAAGTACATGCTGCTGGCTTTGCTGATTGATAGGTCTTCCCCAGGGGAAATTTGTCTTGCTCACTTTAAGGCTCACCGCACTTGGACAGAGAGAATCATTTTCTAGTCTGGTCACTGCAGATCGTTAGCCAGATTTGGGGAAAACCCAGGTTACTGTGGTTACTCGATAACTTGGAAACAATGGTGAATACATTTCATTTTCTTTTTATCCAGCTAAAAGCCCCGTGACACCGAGTGCAGTGAATACAATGCCCTTGTGCCTTTGGTCTGGGCAAGATTCTGGTGGCCTGCTGCCCAGGGTGCCCTGGCACCCGCTGTTCTAGCAGGCCCCAGTGCACTCAGACCCGCCCCAGCTCCCCGGCACACCTGTGACACACATGGACCATGTGTCCCCATCTCCCAGGACCCATCTGGCAAACTCTACCCCCGAAGGCCGTGGCGAGTGCTCACGGGATGAAGGCTGAGCCTTCCTTGCTGAGTACAGAACATCGGGAAAACGAGAGAAAACTAGAGGGAGACGCGTGGTTGCTGATGTTCTTCTGAAAGTTGAAAGAGAATGTCTCATATTTGAATTGGCAGTGTAACTGAATAGAAAATAATGAAAGTCTAAGGCTAGTTCTACTGTGGAAATGACACAGAAGGGAGCTTCATGAGCAGACACAAGACGCCGTACTGTAGGAAGGCATGGCTGTACCTTTGCACTTAAAGTATTGTGGAGGTGGGTGGGTGGATAGGAAAAGAAGGATGAACTCAAGCAAATAATTAATTCCTAGAAAATTAAGTAAATTAATATTTTGCATAGTAATAGAAAACATTTTACTTGATATAAATTAGGTTTTTAAGTAAATCCCATGTATTATTCATCATTGCATATACCACCCATTTCCAACATAGACTCAATAATCGGTAATTCATAACTGAACTCAAACAAGCAAGCTTAATCCCTATCTCCCGAAATGTAACTAATTGTTTTTTCTAAGCCTGGTAGGCTACGGTCCATGGGGTCGCAAAGAGTCAGACATGACTTAGCAACTAAACCACCACTACCAGGCTTACTGTATTTTTTTCTTTCTCTTGAAAAGTTGTCTGCAGCCCACCACCATCTATTACTATCCCTGCATCATATACCCGGTTATACTCCCACTGATCTTTCACTTAGAAGGCGCTCTTGAATGACACACGTGTATGAAATGGGAGCCTTCGTCATGTTAGTTGCTCAGCCGTGTCCCAACTCTTGCGACCTCATGGACTGTAGGCCGCCAGGCTCCTCTGTCCACGGGGTTCTCCAGGCAGGAATACTGGAGTGCGATGCCAATCCCTTCTCCAGGGGGGTATTTTCCTGACCCAGGGATCAAACCCAGGTCTCCCACATTGCAGGCAGTTTCTTTACCATCTGAGCCACCAGGGAAGCCCAAATGGGCGCCTTCATTCTTTTCTACATCATTTTTTTTTAACTGTGCTAAAACAATAAATTCAGAACAAATCCAGTAAACTTACCTAGTATAACACCTAGTAAACTCTAAGTCAAATGGAAACAATGCCTAATTTGAAGCACAGTGAAGGGCATAGCAAAGGATGAGAACTCAGCTTCATTAGTTGGAGCAGAAAGATGACCTCCTGTCAGTGAGCCTGGCAGGTATCATCACGCTGTGCCCCAGGCTTCCCCAAAGCACAGCCTTTTAGTGACCTGTGAGAGAGCGGATAGATGCTACCTCAATACAATGAAAGAAGCCACTTTACAGACTATTCCAATTTCATGATGGAGAGATAGAATAAGGATACAAGCAATAATTTTCTGAAATGAAGGAGGCTAAGATCCTATCAGCTAAAGCCAGGTCTCTAGAGAACAATAAAAGGCTGAAGCTTTACAAAATAAAAGCAACCTTAGTTTATTTACAAATTAAAAGGCTTCCGTCAAATAAGCCAATTAATATTTATCCTCCAAGGGGATGCTAATCCTGTGGTATAAAAGGGGTTAAGAGACCCTGAAAGAATCTGTTTACCTCGGGTCTATTTCTAAAGCACCCTATCATGTTGTTATAGAAACTACTTCGGGCTGAAAATCTCCCTCTATGATTATTGCTATAGAAACCACCAGACGGCCAGAAGCCAGTTTTTCACCCATTAGCCATCACTTCCCTACCCTCCTCCAAGATGGTTTTGCTTCTAAATGCTTCTGAGCTGCTAGAAACAGAGAAAAAAAAAGGGTAAACAAGTTTGGTGGGAAAGAAAAGACACAGAGAGAGAAAGGAGGGCACGTTACAAGCACTAAAGAGACCCGGGGTATTTCAGTTTTCCTTTACAGAGAAAAGAAGGATAATTAGACAAGCAAACAAGCCTTTAAACTGGTGACTAAATCGCCTCATGACCATCTGTTCAGATTAAAAGTGAGCAATAAAGAAATTGCTATTCTCATATTTTTAAAGCCATCATTGGGCATTTTCAAGAATTTCCCAGTAGAATATGTGTCTATGTCTGATGTTTTTTTCTATTTAACTCAGATTAAATATAAAAAGTAATTTTCTAGGCCTTCCCTGGCAGCCCAGCGGTTAGGACCTGGGTGTTCCACTGCCATGGCCCAGACTCAAACCCTGGTTGGGGAACGAGACTGTGCCAGCTGCAGAGCACGGCCAGGAATATAAACATATTTAAAACTTAAATAGATATGTAAATAAACAAGTAAAATAAATAAAGAAAAGGCAATTTCCTTATGATAGTTTCATATAAGATATTGTTAAGTTCTAGTATGGTGTCATAGTGAAAAACTCATGCTTTGATAACCATAATTTAATTCATTTCCTTCCTCCCAAGGTTGTAATCAGTTTTTAAGTTCTCATATGATTTTAAAGTTTTGGCACTGTTTTGTGTAAAAATGGCCTACATAAATTAAACCAGACAACATAATTTTTTTTTTTACTTCCTTTATCATACCTCAGACTTTATCTTTTCATACTGAATTGCCTTGTCTGTTAATAAATAACAAATTTGCTTGGACTTTATGGCTTTTAGTTTTAAAATTTCAGCAGACATATACATAAACCTGACACTGAAATAACTCAGAATCAGATTTTTTGACACAAGGATGATGGTTTAAATGTTTAAAAACTGTCACCCCCATGAAGATCTTAGAGATATCAAGGGTTGGAGGAGTTTGCTGGCAAGACAGCAGAGCAGGACATGAGCTCACATCTTCTTACAAAAACATCTAGGTCAAAACTAACTGCTGAACAATCATTGACCAAAAAAATGCTGGAACCTACCAAAAAAGATACCCCACATCCAAAGACAAAGAGGAAGCCATGGGACGGTAGGAGGGGTGCAATCACAACAAAATCAAATCCCACACCCCCCAGGTGCGTGACCCACAGAAAGGAAAATCATTGTACCCCAGATTCTCCCACAGAAGCGGAAGTCCTGAGCCCTGTGTCAGGCTTCCCAGACTGGGAGTCAGACGATGGGAGGTGTCCCCAGAGAATCTGGCTCTGAAGGCCAGAGAGGTTTGAGTACAGGAATGCCACATGACTGGAGGAAACAGACCTTTGTGTACCAGGGCCCAGGGAAAAGATCGGTGACCTAATAAGAGACTGGTCCAGACCTGCTTGCTAGTCCTGGAGGGTCTCCTGTAGAGCTGGAGGCGCTGAGGCTCACTGTGGGAACAAAGACACTGGCAGCAGCAGTTCTGGCAAGTACTCACTGGTGTGAGCCTTCCTGGAGGCCTCCTACTAGCCCAACCCAGGGGCCTGCAGGCTCCACGGCTGGGCTCCCTAAAGCCAAAGCACCAACACGATAGGAGAGCTGGACCATAAAGAAAGTTGAGGACCAAAGAATTGATGCTTCCAAAATGTGGCACTGGAGAAGACTCTAGAGGGTCCCTTGGACTGCAAGGGGATCAAATTAGTCAATTCTAAAGGAAATCAACCCTGAATATTCATTGGAACACTGATGCCCAGATATGCAGATGACACCACCTTTATGATATAAAGTGAAGAGGAACTAAAGAGCCTCTTGATGAAAGTGAAAGAGGAGAGTGAAAAAGTTGGCTTAAAACTCAACATTCAAAAACTGAAGATCATGGCATCCGGTCCTATTGCTTCAGGGCAAATAGATGGAGAAACAATGGAAACAGTGACAGACTTTATTTCCTTGGGCTCCAAAATCACTGCAACTGGTGACTGCAGCTAGGAAATTAAAAGATGCTTGCTCCTTGGAAGAAAAGCTATGAGCAAACCTAGATAGCATATTCAAAAGCAGAGACATTACTTTGCCAACAAAGGTCTATATAATCAAAGCTATGGTTTTTCCTGTGGTCATGTATGGATGTGAGAATTGGACCATGAAGAATGCTGAGCACCGAAGAACTGAATCTTTTGAACTGTGGTGTTGGAGAAGACTCTTGCGAGTCGCTTGGACTGCAAGCAGATCCCACCAGTCAATCCTAAAGGAAATCAGTCCTGAATATTCATTGTAAGGACTGACGCTGAAGCTGAAGCTCCAGTACTTTGGCTCTCTGATATGAAGAGCCAATTCACTGGAAATGACCATGATGCTGGGAAAGATTGAGGGCAAAAGGAGAAGGGGGCAACAGAGAATGCGATGGCTAGATAGCATCACCCAGTCAACGGATTTGAATTTGAGCAAACTCCGGGAAATGGTGTAGGACAGAGAAGACTGCAGTCCATGGGGATGCAGAGTCAGACATGACTTAGCGACTGGACAACACCAACAACCTCAGAGTTGCTTCTGCTCCAACCCTGGAACATTTACATCTTTATTATTCTGAAATTATAATTATTTAGAGGACTACTGTTGCTGCTGTTGTTGACATGATAACATGTCATTCCTTCAGAAGAAACCTCCCAGAATTTGTGTCAGTTTATATCAATATTTTGTCAGTAAAGAATTTATTTGGCTTCATTCTATAAAAGCACAAAAATTGTTCTTATAGACATAATTCGTCTGTTTTACAAGATCTCTTTTATAAGATTTTTAATAGTTTTGAAATTTGATCTGAATTTATAGATATATTGGATCCTAACTTTCCATTGATATATATATATATATATATATACACACAATATTTCTTATAATTGCATTTTCTTTTCTTTCACTAATTTTAGCTGTGTTATTTTATGAATCTATCACCTTCTTGAAAGTGGACCAGAGAAAATATTGTGGAAAAGGGTTCATGTACTGGATATATTAGAGACAGTGAAAAATACATGAATAATATTAAATGTTGCCATGTGTAATTTTTGGAGAAACAGTATAAAAGTACTTTCTTTTCTTTTATTTGAATGGATAATGGCCTCTGTTCTGTAGCCATGGTCTGTTTTTCCTGCCCTAATGGTGTTTTATGAGTGAAATGGTATGCTCATTTGGTTTCTATGGTGGTTTTTTGTGTGTCTTACTGAATAACAGGGAGAAGGCAATGGCACCCCACTCCTGTACTCTTGCCTGGAAAATCCCATGGTTAGAGGAGCCTGGTAGGCTGCAGTCCATGGGGTTGCTAAGTTGGACATAACTGAGCGACTTCACTTTCACTTTTCACTTTCATGCATTGGAGAAGGAAATGGCAACCCACTCCTGTGTTCTTGCCTGGAGAATTCCAGGGATGGGGGAGCCTGGTGGGCTGCCGTCTATGGGGTCGCACAGAGTCAGACACGACTAAAGCGACTTAGCAATTGAATAACAACTAATAGCAACTGTTAGTATGTATTGATAGTTATCCTTCCATTCTAAGGTTTATTTCCATATTTTTAAATATTTCCTATTTTCAGGAATGTTCAATTTTTTTCCATTTTATTTAGTGTGGAGCAGTTTGCGTAAGTTATTTATGAGAAATCTAGGGCATGATAATCTAGCATCATTTACAGAAAAGAAAGAAGAATATTTGAGAAAACCCTTATCTTTTACTCAGACTTGATGACTTTTAATTTAAGAGAATTTCAGTGGTCCAGTGCCTGACTCTGCGCCCTAAACAGGGACCTAGCTTTGCTCCCTGGTCAGGGAACTAGATCCCACAAGCTACAACTAAGAATTCACATGTTGCAAATAAACATCCCGCATGTCACAACTAAGACCCAGCACAGCCAAATAAGTGAAGATTAAAACAAAAAGAAAGAAAGAAAGAAAATATCACTGGGAAAGAAGCTCCATTATGGCAGAATTGACAACAAAATCTCTTTAAGGTTTCCAATCATAACAGCAACTTTATCTAAAATAACACCAAGTGTTTAAAGATTTGGGATTGCCTGGTAGCTCAGATGGGAAAGAGTCTGCCTGCAATGCAGGAGACCCAAGTTTAATCCCTGGGTTGGGAAAATCCCCTGGAGAAGGGAATGGCCACCCACTCCAGTATTCTTGCCTGGAGAATCCCACGGATGAAGGAGCCTCACGGGCTACAGTCCATGTGTTCACAAAGAGTCAGACATGACTGACTGAGTGACTTCACCTTTTTTTTTTCTAAACAACTATTTGTACTTATTTTTATATGATGTCATAATCTGTCACTGAAACTAATGTAAGAGATTAAGATACTTTGGTAATCTAGTTACAGTGTTCAGATACAGTGCTGACCTCTTACAACTAACTATATATCCTAAACATACAAAGAACCAAAAAACCACCTCAAGAATATTTGTTTCATAACTGTTTGAGAAGAAAGAAAGGCACATTTGTTCCTTGTCGGAAATCAGCCAAGGCACTCCACCGGGTATCATGTGGTTCTATCATTTTGTAGATATTTACCAAGTTAAACAACTAATAATCAAAGGCTGGATAGTGCAGAGAGTTAAATCCTTAACTCTGCATTTGAACTCAGCACAGGGTCCTGGGTGTGATCCCTGAGCCTTCTGCTCGTTTGCAGATGAGAAAATGGAAAGCGTACATTCCTTAATGAAATAACAAGTGAGCAGGCAGAGTGTTCCTCCAATTCATGATTTCCCTGCTAGAAAGACTCAGTATTTAATACCTAAAACTAATAGAATGTGTGTATCTTTCATTAGAGACTGTGATACTTATTTTAAACAATATTTTTAATCCAACAATGTACAGAAATAGCCTCAAATGAAGTGCCAGTTGTAACTGGTGGAGAGTCATACATTGATACTTGAAAGCACATGGTGTGTCCGCAAGGAGGCTGTGCCTCTGAGATGCTGTCGGCTGTAACAAGGAACTCTTGGTTAAGAGCCACAGAAATTGTGATGTTTTAAGCATTTTACATTCTAGGAATGAAGTTTAACTTGGGTTCTAGAAAACTGGCTGGGACGTTTGGGTTGATGTGAAATGCAACTTTTTCCATTTAAAATATTACATAGTAAACATTTTCCCTCTCAATGTTTGATTCTCAGGAATGAATTACTGGTATTAAGCAGGCAACGTTTCTCCCCCACCTTTTTTCTTTGCTAAAGCACATTTGAGTTGCATTTTAGTAACTTACAAGCAAAAGAATCCTAACTACTATTTGATTAGTGTTTTATTTTTATGGACTCAGACGTTTTTGCCTTGCTTAAGAAAACCTTTTTCTTTCCAAGATTATTAAAAAATAATTGTCTCTTATATGTCATTCAAATCTTCTACAGCTTTCAATATTCTTGGTAATATAAATCTGAAATTATGTCAAAATAAAAATATTAAAGTGAAGAAACTATTTTTAGCTTAGCTCTTCAGGTTTAGAGTTTTAATTTTCAGAAATTTATTTCTAGGCATGGTGGAAGAAGGCCAGTGCTCTGGATGAGACTGCTGTCCCGCAGGTATTCATTCCTCTCCTCACCTCGAGGAACATATACTGCCCCACTCCCTGGATGTCGGGTTTGGTGGTATGACTTGCTTTGACCAAAGGGACATCAACAGATATTAATATATTGCAGAAGCACATTATACTTCCTACCACCCCACGTGGCCTTAAACATTTGCACTGAGTTTTTGTTAAAATAAAGTCATTATGTAATTAGTGTAATTATGCAAACACGGTTCTCAGGTGAACGCTCTAGTGATTCTAAGGTTCACATAGAGCACTCTAATTATGTATCCATTAGTATATATTTTCCATTTTATTCACTGAGTTTTCTGTATATCTAACTCTAACTGATCTAGGAGCTTTGTGACAGAACTCGAAAGTTCCTCTCAATATGGTAAAAACACATTTTAAAAAATTTATAAATCCATTCTCTTTTAGATGAGCTGCTCAACAGGCTAATTATATGGCTGCTAGGCTGAGATTTCCCTTCGAGTTATCTTGGAAATTCCTTTTCCCTGGGGCCTGTGGTCTGGCACCAAAGCAGCAGTCCAGGGTCCAACAGCTTCCAGGAGGAGACACCCCCAGCCTCCAACTTAGTAAAGGATAGAGGATTTAGGTACCACCACCTCCTACTAAGGTCTGGTGATGGAGAAGGAAACGGGAAGAGAATATTTTCTCTTTAACTCCCAAATGCTCAGATTTTCTTTTATGTTTTCTATTCTGAAAATTGCCAAACCAGCAGGGCTTTGGTCATTCCTTGAGGCAACAAGGAGAGTCACCAGAGAGGCTCTTTCCTTGAAAAATTTTTAATTTTTTTTTTCAGTTTAATTTTTTTTTTTACTTTACAATATTGTATTGGTTTTGCCATACATTGACATGAATCCACCATGGGTGTGCATGTGTTCCCCATCCTGAACCCCCCTCCCACCTCCCTCCCCATCCTCTCCCTCTGAGTCATCCCAGTGCTATACGACCCAGCAATCCCACTGCTGGGCATACACACCGAGGAAACCAGAACTGAAAGAGACACATGTACCCCAATGTTCATCACAGCACTGCTTACAATCGCCAGGACATGGAAGCAACCTAGATGTCCATCAGCAGACAAATGGATAAGAAAGCTGTGGTACATATACACAATGGAGTATTACTCAGCCATTAAAAAGAATACATCTGAATCAGTTCTAATGAGGTGGATGAAACTGGAGCCTATTATAGAGTGAAGTAAGCCAGAAAGAAAAGCACCAATATAGTATACTAACGCGTATGTATGGAATTTAGAAAGATGGTAATGATAATCCTGTATGCGAGACAGCAAGAGAGACACAGATGTATAGAACAGTCTTTTGGACTCTGTGGGAGAGGGTGAGGGTGGGATGATATGGGAGAATGGCATTGAAACATGTAAATTATCATATGTGAAATGAATCACCAGTCCAGGTTCGATGCATGATACAGGGTGCTTGGGGCTGGTGCACTGGGATGACTCATTAAAAGAAATTTCAATTATTTTGTTTTCAACTGTGAGATGACTTATTATAACCCCATACTGTGGGGTAAACTCTGTGAGCAGGGAAATGTACCAATCAAATACATATAAACACCATACCATGGGACAGACGCTGCCTGCCCCAAATGAAAAGATTAAAAGATGAAAGCTGTGTATGAAAAACCACTCATTGAACCTATTTTCATTTTATCACCCAGTGAGCAAGTATGGTTTGTTTTCAGTTTCCCTTGTTTAAATATGTTGTTAGACCAGCGGACGTCCAGTTGCTAGAAGTGCTGTATACTATATTCAAGAATCCACAGTAAAGCAAGTGTGCTTGTATTACATTAATTCTATCATGCTCTGTGTTCTAAACTTCCTGAATCCTTACAGTGAGGAAATAAATTTCTCTAAATACTTGGATTCCAGCACTATTCTTTTGGAGGTAGAAAAGCAAATGGCAGAAGCAGAGAGAAAATAATGCAAAATCCATTAAACAGAAGACCTTATGCCAGCCTAGATACCAACTAGGAAATTTTGTGTGTGTGTCAGGAAGACACAATAGGATGTTCAAAGATCTTCATGGAAGTCCAAACTACTCTAACAATGAACTATGAAATGTGAGTGATACTGGAACAGAACTATCTGTCCTATTTCTCTTTGTTCATCAGTGAATATACATTTGCACCCTGTATACACACACATATACACACACATATATTTTTATACATTTACATATTCAGACATTTTTGGATTTTTAGGTTTATATTTTTTCTATCTTTATAAAAGCACTTGGTATATTGTGAAATGCAAAACATACATGAGGAATTCTTTTTCTTAATCACTATCATCACAATACTTAACATGTATTGAGAATTTGATATATCAGGAATTTTTTAATTTAGACCCCATAACACAGTTAAGAGATAAACCTCATTCTTCTCCCTATTGTACAAAGAAACACATCAAGCGTTATCGCCAGCATCATAGTAAAAACAACATGAGCAACAATAGATAACTCTGGTTGAGTGTGAACTGTTTGCCAAGTTTTCCAAGCACCTTATATAAATCAGCTCATTAGCTAATTAGATTAGCTTCACAGTAATTTTACGATTTAGAACTGATTATTATTCCCATAATAGAACAGCCTTTAAGTAACTTGCAAAAGCTTATGTAGCTAGTAAGTAGAAAGGCCAGGTAGAGAGAGGGTCAGGAGTGCTCCCCAGGTGATCAGGTTAAGTTGGGATGAGACACAGCCTGAGGAAGCCTTGGGGCTCCAGTAACCTGCACCTTAGAGCTCTAGTCGTTGTTGGTATTGCTTAGTCGGAAAGTCATGTCCTCCTCTTTTTGCAACCCCATGGACTGTAGCCCACCAGGCTCCTCTGCCCATGGAATTTCCAGGCAAGAACACTGGAGTGGGTTGTCATTTCCTTCTCTGGGGGATCTTCCCAACCCAGGGATTGAACCTGCATCTCTTGCCACATCTCCCGCATTGGCAGGCAGGTTCTTTACCACCAAGCCACACAACAAAAGCTCTATTACCATGAAATTAATGAGTCACCCACTCCTCCACTAGTGTAAGTTGTCTAGCCATCAATGACAGTTTATGGATATTTCTGTTCACTTTCAAATTTTAAAATAATTAAACAAAACAAAAAAAAAACCACAGCATTTATAGAGTACCAACTGTGGTCTGGGCTTCTCTCTGCCGCTTTAGTTCCTGCCATTAATGTTATTTGTGTGCATTTCTCTCTCCTCTTTTAGACTCAGGGCCGCAGTGGTAGAAACCACAGCATCTTTTCCTTTGCATCTCCAGGGCCTTGCGTGCTGTTTGACACATGTTATTTTGTTAACAAATATCCATTAAACTAACTGAGTTGCCCATGTAAAGCCCCTTAATCCTGTCCATCTTGTAAAGCAGCTTTTATTATCCTCATTCACACTTGTGAAAACTGGAGACTGGGGAAGTCATCTGCTGAAGGTTTCTGCCACTTTAGAAAAGGGTCTGAAACTTGACCCTGGCAATCCTGAAGGTGGCTCTAAAGCTTTCACTACCTCCCAGCTCTACGAGCGCTTACTAAGTCCTCTGAAAACCTGTGTAAAATATTGTAGGTAAAGTGCAAGGCAAACAAAACATGCTTAATAAATGTTGTTGTACTGGCCTCTAGGTAGCATATGCATTCAAAAGAAATTTCAACGGAAGAAATAAAAGTGAATGGACTTCCATTTTACACCTAAGAATTATTTTCACAGTTACAACTGGGGGACCTGTCTGGCTACACAGATCAAGCTTCTTCTCCAGCATCCTGCTAAGGGCATGGCTGACGGCGTGAAGCGAGCGGAACACAGGACGTTCTGCCTGGTTGCGGTGGCTGTTTCTGTCTGCCCTGCTTTAGAAAAGGGCCCTGTGAGCTTTCATTAGGAGTGAAAATGACTGGATGCCAAGGAAGCCCAGAGGGAGCCCACCCTGTGCTTGACTTAGGATGTTCACATCGTTACTTTCTGTGCCATTTTCTTTTTGCTACAAATGCATTTTCAGCAATGAAGTGATTTCTCTTTCATCTTTTTTCCTCAGCCCCGGAGTCTTCTGTGCCCAAATCCTGCCCCTGGCAGAGTCTCTTCCCACTGTCTCACTGCTCCACACAGCACCCACCCAAACCTAACCCACCACCCACCACCTGTGCCAGGCTCTTCGCCTCCAATCCTCAGGACAGTACTTTCAATTTCTTGGCCAGGCTGGACCATCCACTGTGGGATAAGCTCTCCTCTGCTGCTGCTGCTGCTGCTGCTAAGTCGCTTCAGTCGTGTCCGACTCTGTGAGACCCCATGGACGGCAGCCCACCAGGCACCCCCGTCCCTGGGATTCTCAAGGCAAGAACACTGGAGTGGGTTGCCATTTTCTTCTCCAATGCATGAAAGTGAAACATGAAAGTGAAGTCGCTCAGTGGTGTCCAACCCTCAGCGACCCCATGGACTGCAGCATTCCAGGCTCCTCCTCCCATGGGATTTTCCAGGCAAGAGTACTGGAGTGGGTTACCATTTCCTTCTCCAGAAGCTCTCCTCTAGGGTTTAGAAGAACCCAAAATCTCAGACGGGGAATCTTTGCCCAGTTGCCATTCTTGATAGTTCATAATGTGTTCCTTTGTTTTCTCCTAGTTCCTCTTGATTGTTGGTTGGAATATTTTCACAACTTCCGTCCTTTGACCATTTAACTTCCCTCAGCCCCCTGAGAGCGACCTGTTCTCCTGCTTCCTGGACTTCACACTGGTGTGCATCTCCTTGTTTAGCGCTATCCAGAGACTCTGGGCCAGAGGCCTCCTCTGAACCTTGACCTTCTGGGTGCCCATCTTGGTTGCTTCCTGAGTCAGCAAGGTTTCTCTGCTCATGTTCCCCAAGGCTGCTCATTATCAGACACTCTTCACGGCTATTGAGGTTGACTCCTGGACTCCTTTTTTTTTTTTTTTTTTTTTGCCTCTAATCCTGTTTGGTTTCACGCCCTAAAATTCAGTAACAAAGATATTATTAGAGTTGAGTCTGAAAATGCTGGAGGATCACTCCGTTGATTAGTTTGGCTTTTTAATTAGATTCCCAAAATCAGTTTCCAAAATGAACAGTTCATCACCTGCATTAGAAAGATTTTTCTTTAAAATACAAACATTGCAATTTGGGTGGGGAGGAACAGTCACAAGGATTGCAGGTGTTTGAATGTCCAGTTCAAGAAAGCTGTGAAGTATTCAGGTGCAGTTAAGACTGATAATCAAAGACACTAAGGAGCTGACTGTAAAAGTCAGATAATTCTTCAGGTGCTATAATAGTTTATCCAAGGTAAAAATTATAAAACGACTCTAGTGAAAACTTGTAGATTATAAAGATCATTCATGTAACTATTATTCCTCTCTATCACATTTTAATATTTATATACCCATACCTATATAAAATACCTTGTCAACATCCTAACCTCCAAAAATCCTTTTAGATAACACACTTAGTCACATATTTTTAAATCTACTTCAGACGTTTTGATCCACTGTATTGTTACACAAAGCTTTTAAACACATATATCCACTCTTCATTTTTAATAGCAACTCCACAGTTCTCTTCTGACTTACTGATTCATTAACAAACATGTTTACACACTTGACTCTCGCACTCAAAACCAATGAGTGGATAATGATTGGGTGGTATTTAAATTACACTATATATAGACACCACAGAGAGAAGTGGAAATGATTTAAGAAAATAACCACAAAAATTAGAGACTGTGCAGCAGAAACCACACGAGGAAAGTACCCCTGTGAAGACAGTAGACTCAAAGAACATCAGAGCAGAAAGCAAGTACAGGCACTGTATTAGGGCTCACGACACCACTGAGTGACTTCACTTTCACTTTTCACTCTCATGCACTGGAGAAGGCAATGGCAACCCACTCCAGTGTTCTTGCCTGGAGAATCCCAGGGATGGAGGAGCCTGGTGGGCTGCCGTCTATGGGGTCGCACAGAGTCAGACACGACTGAAGTGACTTAGCCTAGCATAGCATAGAGCATATGAGGCTTCCCTGGTGGACCCCTGTGAAGACAGTAGACTCAAAGAACATCAGCGCAGAAAGCAAGTACGGGCACTGTATTAGGGCTCAGTATAGAGCATATGAGGCTTCCCTGGTGGCTCAGATGGTAAAAGCATCTGCCTACAGTGCCGGAGACCTGGGTTTGATCACTGGGTTGGGATATATAGAACATATAAAGCAAAATATTTTAAATATAAACAGACTTAATATATGCAATTAGATGCAAACACCACCATTGGAAGGGCTCAAGAGTGGGCTCCAGGTGGGCTTAAAACGACTTCCAGAACACTTCAGAACTACCCTGAGACTGCCACTGGCACTGCCGAGTGCAGAACACAGGGCCGTAACTCTGAGCCGGGGGTCAGGGCTTCCTGCTGTCACCGCCACCATCGCCACAGGCTTTGCCACAACTGCCCCTTGACAACCAGGTGGTGGGCAATGGAATGCTGCCCTGGCCTCGTGGTTGGGCAAGCCTGTACACATAGCCCCAAAGAGGAAGAGGGCTCACTTCTGCCTTCCAAGTACTTTTAATTGGTGGAAGCTAATTCATGCATAGAAATTCCTTCCCCACCTGCAAGGAAACTGAGAAAATGTAGATTTCAGCCTTCCAGCACCCACAAAGCAGAAAGGACAGAGAAGGACAGTGGGGTGAAGGATGAGTGAGTCAGGCCACAGTATCTACACAGAGGTCACCTGTGTGCATTCCTCCAAATTACAGACGATAAATATGAGGATCGTAGAGGTTAAGCCTGAACATGGTGTGGCCAATCACGCAATTTCTTTTATTGACTAAATCCAGTGTTCTTTTTTTACTATACCCCGCTGCCATTCACAAATCAATGTCTCCCATGTGGTTAAATGTTTAATGTCACTTAAAATTAGCATTGATATATATTTTTAATTGTGGTCAATTAAAAGAGCAGGCATCAAATTGAATTTAAATTATCTTAAAGTAATTATTAAAGAATTATTAAATTATTAAGAATTATTAAATAATATATTATATTCAATATAATTCAAAAGGGTATATGAAATTCAACTTTCAAGATCTGTACTGAAAAGATTTTGGGACTCTTTTTTTCTGTTAGGAGTAATAACTCTTTTGCCTCAGAGTAAAAATAAAGAGAAAAATAAATTGACCAAAGTCTCCTCTTCATTAGGAATAAATGACCTAGTCATTTGGATTTGGGCTTCGTTTTAACAACAACAAAAAAATGATAATGAGAAAATTGGATACTGGAGACCAAGACACACAAAATGCTTGTATTCAGCAAAACTTTACGGGAAGTGGGAGATTTGGAAGTGTGTATGATTTAAGTAAGCCTTGAGAATGGATCTTTAACCATCAGGAAGAACTTGACACCCCTTCCCACTTGACTCCTGTAGCCCAAAGGAGTTGTTTAATTTCACAAGTGTTTGGTTCTTCTGATTTTAATTTGCTGTTGCTCCTAACCCTAACAGATTATAGTTCAAGATGAACTAAAGAGGCTCTTGTGTGCAGTGTTGATATTCCCCTACACCTGTCCCGAGATGTCTTGCATTCTTTCCGCCTGGCCTCCAATCTCACCCTGGATTTTCTATTCTTCCTTCCATCCATTAATTAGTCTGGGACCAGCAGATTCGCCTTCACTCTTGACACACTTGGTCACTTTTTTACCCTCCTTTTGTGTGTTTTAGACCCTTTTTAGGCCTTTATATTGGTTACTTTTGGGTTAATTATGAGCTTTATAACTATAACCTAGACAGCATATTAAAAAGTAGAGAAATTACTTTGTCAACAAAGGTCCATATAGTTAAAGCTATGGTTTTTTCCAGTAGTATGTATGGATGTGAGAGTTGGACCATAAAGAAAGCTGAGCACCAAAAAATTGATGCTTTTGAACTGTGGTGTTGAAGACTCCTGAGAGCCCCTTGGACAGCTCTCAAACCAGTCAATCCTAAAGGAAATCAACCATGAATACTCATTGGAAGGACTGATTCTGAACATGAAGCTCCAATTCTTTGAACACCTGATGTGAAGAGCTGACTCATTGGAAAAGACCCTGATGCTGGTAAAGATTGAAGGCAGGAGGAGAAGGGGCAACAGAGGATGAGATGGTTGGATGACATCACCGACTCAATGGGCATGAGTTTGAGAAAGCTCCGGGAGATGGTAAAGGACAGGGAGGCCTGGTGTGCTGCAGTCCATGGGGTCTCAAAGAGTTGGACATGACTGAGTGACCGAACAACAACTAGATCATGGTTGTAGTCTATGGAGTTTGGCTCTTTTCATTCAATATTAGATTTTTAAGATTCATGTATTTAGTTTCATTAGCAGTTGCTCATTCATTTTCAATATTCTCTAATAATCTGTTGCATAAACATATCATAGTTTATTTATTCACTATCTTGTCAAGACAGATTCTGCACCCCCACCCCCAGGTTTTTACCATGAGGAACAACACTGCATGAACGTTTTTGCACAGATTTCCTATCACATATATGCATTGAATATTTTTCCTCCAGCTTGTAGGAGTGGAATTACTAGGACTTAGAGAATGTTTGTGGTCAAATTTGTAAAATAATGTCCCACTGCTTTCTAGGGTTTCTGTGCAAACTTACGCTTCTCTTCATAATACGTAAGGGTTGTCCTTGTGTCGTCCCACAGTCCCACCCAGTTGTCTTTGTAAAATTTACTAATTCTTACCCGTCTAGAAGCAAAATGGTAATTTTTGTGAACTTAACTTGCATTTCCCTGAGTATTAGTGAGATCGACTGTATTTTCTTCTGTTCTTAGCCATCCATGGTGCCTCTTCTGTCAAACAACTCTTCACATCTTTTACCCATTTTATTATTGGGTTGACTATCATTTTCTTATTGATTCACAGAAGTGCTTTACATAATAATTTTTGGTTGACTACATAACCTGCAAGTTTATTCTAGTTTGCTGATTGCTTTTCACATTCTTTGTGGTATTTTTGATAATTATAGTTTTTAATTTAATGTAGTAGTTGAATTTAATCCTTAATTTACTTCACAATTATAGCTTTTAGTCTTTAAAAATTTATTCCTACATTGAGGTAAGAAAATATTCTTTTGCTTTTTTTTAGAGCTAAAAATATTGCTTTTCAAATTTAATTATGTATCTGGAGCTGCTTTTGTGTATGAATGAGACACAAATCAAATCCAAGTCTTCCATGTGAATAAATAATCGGGCAATTCCATTTAAACACAGTTTATTCTATTCCCAGTAGTGGCAAGACCGCTTCTGTCATGCACTGCTTTTCGTCTCCATGTGGATCTTTCTGAGCCTCTGCTCTATTTATTCACACCCTGAGCCGATTTCACACTTTCTCAGTTGTAGTATAATAATAAGTTTTGCTGTATTATCTGCTATATTATCTGGCAGCTCTCTTTCCTCAGCTTGAGGATTATAAGTCTTATTTTCCATTCAACTGCTCCATTCTAACTCAACTTCACAAACACGAGACTCCCCTTGTCATTACTCACCCCTGCAGTCCCCATCCAACACTTCTCCTCCTGCCATATCTGCAGCTTGGCCAGAAAGTTGGTGGAAGAACTGGCCACACAATTGACCAAACCAGAATCCTGGTCATCGCTGACTCCTCTCTGTTACTCAACCCACTCGATGATTCATCAGATCTTGTAGACCCTCACTCATATCACACCTGGTATTCTCTTAGTCTGGAAAGGGACAGTTAGGACCTTATGAGCAACATTAAAGAAACTGTTTGAAGGGAGATAAGTACAGTTTGAATATTAGACTGTTGGACAAGGTCCAAAGAGAGGACAGAACTGAGACCGTGGAAAGTAATCAGTGAGGTTTTAGGTGCCCCAGTGTTCAGAGTAGAGAATCAAACCACAGGATTCAGTGACCCAATCATAGAGAAAATCGATGTAACAGGATTAGAAAATCCAAATATTGAGGATACCAGCTCAGACAGAACCAAATTCTGCTCTTAGGAATGGAGAACAAAGAAGGAAAGTCAGTCAAGGGGGAGACTTGGTTATTGGGAGAAATTGGTCCTGAAATCCAGTGCTTAAAGCTTAAAGGTCAGATAAGTGGGGCCTCAAAATTAAGCCACTTTGCTTAGTCCCTGAGGTCTATCTTTTCCTCTTATCTGGAGACTTCAGAATCTGTGGCAAGACAGCTTTGACAGAATAAAATATAAAAGAAATTCAGCGATCTCATTGGATAACAAAAGAAAAAAATTAAAATTTACTGATGGCTATGTGCCAAGCATTTTTTGGCACCATTCTAAATCATTCCCTCTTATGATGCCATTAAACTGCATAAACACAGTAAACAATTTAATGTAAGTATCATTGTTATTCTCAGATGAAGAAACTGAGGCTTAGGAAGGTAATTTTCTCAAACTAAACACCTGGAAAGGGGTGGAGACAAGGATTAGCCCCAGCATTCTGGCTCAAAACCTGCTGCAATCACCTTCTATGAAAAGTGTGCCTTGTCATAGACAACAGACTTGCGGACACAGCAGGGGAAGGAGAGGGATGAGATGAACTGAGAGAGTAGCACTGACATATGTACACTCTCATGTTTCAAATAGACGGCTGGTGGGAAGCTGCTGTATAACACAGGGAGCTCAAACCGGTGCTCTGCGATGACCTAAGGGAAGGCTGGGGTGGTGGGAGGAAAGTTCTAGAGGGAAGGGATATACATACACTTCTGGCTGATTCCTGTTGTTGTACAGCAGAAACCAACACAACACTGTAAAGCAATTATCCTCCAATTAAACATAATTTTTTTAAAAAAAAAGTGTGTCTTTTTACTCTAGCTATGGATGTTGTTCATGCTGCCATTTAGCATGTGGAAAAACAATCCAAGAAGATTAAGAAATTTGTATGTTATAGTTGACGCATTGGAAAAGACCATGATGCTGAGAGGGATTGGGGGCAGGAGGAGAAGGGGATGACAGAGGATTAGATGGCTGGATGGCATCACCGACTCGATGGACACCAGTTTGAGTGAATTCCGGGAGTTGTTGATGGACAGGGAGGCCTGGCGTGCTGCGATTCATGGGATCGCAAAGAGTTGGACACGACTGAGCGACTGAACTGAACTGAACTGAACTGATGTTGTAGTTTAAGCAGTTCTAGAACTCAGATTCCCCAGTCAGGTGTTCATACTCTTAAAGCCTCATTCTTCCATATATGTATGAAGGACTATATCTTATCTGAGAGAAAATAAAAAATCTCAAGAGTTTAGGTGCCATCTTTCTTAGAGCCAGCAGCAGAAACAAAAGAAAACTCCCATCCAGCTGTGCAATGCCACACTTCACAATAAGGCTGGCTTTGTCTTTATGAAACACAGTATTTATTAGGATCATCCTAGGTACATCCAGACTCAAGCAGAAATAAGATTAGACCTCAGACGTATGTTCCACTTAACAGAAAATCTAATTCACAATTTTGATCTACCCAACAGATATTCCCATTAACAAATCTTAATGCTGGGGATGGAAGAAGGGAGGGTGACTAAAACAAAGCTGCTGAAATACAGAGCAGCTATTACATGTTTTCAGGACCAAGATATGGGGGCTTGGAACTGAGCCATTGTAAAGAACAATGGACCGCAGGCTTCCTGGGTGGTTCAGACAGTATAGAGTTCATCTGCAATGTTGGAGACCTAGGTTTGAGCCCTGGTCGGAAAGATCCCCTGGAGAAGGGAATGGCTGGATAATTCCATGTACAGTCCATGGGGTCACAGAGTCAGACACGACTGAGCAACTAATACTTCCAGTTTTCACACAATGGACAGCAATTAACATGACGAAGCACAAACTCAGTGAGACTGCAAAGTCCTGGAGCACCTGGTCTCGTGATTTAGCTCAAAAATTCTGTGTCCTCTGACATTTCTGTCCTATAACAAGATACTCCCCTGTGCTCCCTTGACCCCAGGTTCAGTTGCTCTTGCCTCTGGCTTTCCCAAGCTTCTCTCAGTCTTCCCTGCTTTGTGTCTGATCCTTGCTCTTGCCTTCCTCATGGGACTTAACACATTTCCCTGGCTTCCTGCTTCAGTCCTGTGGGAGTCAGACGTTCAGAACCCAAGTGACCCCATCCAGGGCGACCTTCACTCAAGTCTTGGGCACACTGGAGGTCAAAACAGTATCCACAGACACTGAGAAAAGGACTGAAATCAACACTCTTACACCCCACCAGTAGGTTAAAAGAGGTTTGTGGTTTTTCAAGAATTCAGAGTATATCACTCATGCCATTTTGGAGAAAATTACTCCTTTGGCTCAGACGGTAAAGCGTCTGCCTGCAATGCAAGAGACCTGGGTTCAATCCCTGGGTTGGGAGGATCCCCTAGAGGAGGAAATGGCAACCCACTCCAGTACTCTTGCCTGGAAAATCCCACGGATGGAGGAGTCTGGTAGGCTACAGTCCATGGGGTCATAAAGAGTCGGACACGACTTCACTTTCACTTTCTGCCCAAATATTCCAGTAAAACAATCTTAGTTCTTACAAATAAGAGAACTTACACACAAATGTCCCAGAAGAAGACAGATAGGAAAGACTGGTATGTAATAAAACATGTGTATAGATACAATATTGTGCATTATACATAAATTTATGTAATATAAAAGTTAAATGAATAAAGGCAAGTTGTCTGGAAATGTCCTCTTGTTAGCACTAGGCATGCTAATCAAAAACTCTGGGAACAGAAAAGACCAATATAAATATATATTAAATCTC
The DNA here is from genome assembly GCF_019923935.1 of Bubalus bubalis. Lineage (NCBI taxonomy): Eukaryota > Metazoa > Chordata > Mammalia > Artiodactyla > Bovidae > Bubalus > Bubalus bubalis. The sequence goes on from NC_059161.1 coordinate 4,759,848, forward strand.
TAATTCTGTTCTTACTATAGAAAGATTATAGCATGAATATCCAAGAATGTCATAAATTTTTGATGACTGAATTGATATAAAAGTCAATTGAATGAAATTTTATCATGCAATTTGAGGCTGTTTTGAATGCGAGATATTTATAATAATCAAGAACATTAATTTGAAAAGATATACAGCCAAATAATATTGGAAAGTTAAGGAAATATCAAGATATTAAATTCCCTAATGTAATTACAAGGCTTCCCAGGTGGTGCTAGTGGTCAAGAACCCACCTGCCAATGCAGATGTAAGAGATGCCAGTTTGAACTCCTGGAGAAGGGAATGTCAACCCACTCCAGTATTCTTGCCTGGAGAATCCCATGGACAGAGGAGCCTGGCAGGCTACAGTCCATAGGGTTGCAAAGAGTAAGACATGACTGAAGTAACTTCGTACACACACTCAATGTAATTACAAGTTAGACTAAACTGCTTAGAAAATGTCTTGTAGCCCACAGTGAAAAGGAAAGTAAAATTCAATCATTATAATGGAAAGAAAAGACATATATGTCTACCATCTTACATATTTCAATTTTTCCATTATGAACATCCCTTTCAAATGTTTTTAAAGAGTATATTGTTCAAGAAATAAATTATTTTGCACAGATATTTAAATATTACTGATTAAGGTTTATGATAGTAAGTCATTCTGGTTCCTGAAATTATTGCTTTTACTTAGATCCTACTAAATGCAAACTTACAGAAGTTCCCAGTTTTGAATATCCTGTGAGAATGCCATATATATATATATATATATATATATATATATATATATATATGAAGAGATGATTAATGTCCACTTCAGACTTTTAAAAAAATCAGATAGTGCTTTTAAAATTGTGATGACAACACAAAAAGAATAGAAACAAAATAACATTGTCAAATCAGAAGGTGGGGATGAGGGAGGAATAAATAAAACTGCATCAACCCAAAATGGTACATAAATGGAGGGGGATAAAAATGAGACTGTGAGAAAACATGGTAAACAGAAAGCACAAATAAGATGACATAAACAAGCCCAAATATAATAATAATTACAGCACATATAAATGAAACCAAATCATCACTTGGATGATAGAAAGTTTCAAATTAAAATGAACACAAAATTTAACTATAGTTTGTGTGCAAGAAATTAATCTAAAGCATGGTGGAGCAGAGTGAAGCAGAAGAAAGAGCCTTCAGCTAAACTCATGTAATACTATGCATGCCTACTGGTCATCATCAGGTATCACTGTTCCATGTCTAAACTTCAAAAAACAAAGAAACATATACTCTCACCTTAAAGAAAGAAATTGTTCCTCCTATAAAAGCTAAGCTTGTCTAGATTCCTGACACAAAGAAAGTATAAATGAATAGATGTTTGTTGTCATGGAGTTGATTTGTTATGCAACAACAGATAACCACCTCATTCAAAGATCCTGGAATTGGAAATGCTATGAATGATGAGAATATGAATGAAGAGTGTTCTTGTGTTTTCTTTAAAGGAGGAATAATTTCATTCTATTAGCATGTTGGCTAAGATCAAGTGTAGTATGTAGTATAAGGAAATGACGATCTGCTCCAGTATTCTTGCCTGAAAAATTTCATGGACAGAGGATTCTGGTGGGCTACAGTCCACGGAGTCACAAAGAGTCAGACACGACTGAGTGGCTGAGCATAGAGCACACATGTGTTTTTTATTTTTTGGTGTTTAGACAAGGAATAGTGAGTCATGCTGATGGCCAGTAGACATGCACAGTATTACATAAGTTTTGCTGAATAACAATATTTGAAAACCTTTTCAATATTTAGTCAAGTTCTCCCTTTATAAGCACTCAAGGGAGAAGTCACAGTTCTTTGTAATCTAATCTCAAAGTGACATCTCATTGCTTTTGTGTTCTTTTATTCCTTAGGAAATAGGTTCAGTCCATGCTCAAGAAGAAGGGATTTCACAAGAATGAGTACTGTTGGGGGGATCGCTGTGGGCCATCTTAAGGATGCCTACCAGCCAGTTGATGGTCGTTTCTCTCTCATCTAGATCCCTTGATGTTGTAGCACAGCTCACGGATGCTCTGTTTTGGTGTGGTTTTGCTTGTTTTGCTTTGTTTTCTTTTTAAATCCTCTTTCTGTTTAATTTTGGATAGCTTCTGTGGCCTCATCACTAATTTTTCCTTCAATGTCTAATTTGCCACTAATCCCACCTGTTAGGTAGTTAGAATAGGAAACAGGAGTCCAGAATGGCAGTGGCTAAAAGACAAGGAAGGGAAAAGCCCGCGAAAATGGAACAAAGGAAGGTCCGAGGACCGGAATGAGGACCTCAAGTAGAACAAACAGCACTCCTGGCTAGCCCAATTTACATAGGGCAGGCCCAGGGAGAGGAAAAATCATATTAAAAGAGGAGCCAAAGGGCCGGGGGTCTCTCTCTCTCCCCTGTGTGCTGGAGTGCTCTTCTCTTCACATCTTTGGGTCAACATGCCCTCATGCCTCAAGGATGGATTTTCTTGCTATTTTCTAAATAAAATAGAGCTGTAACACTGATTTGTCTAAGAGCTATAACACAGTCTGTTCGTGACCTGAGAGCTATAACATGGTCTGTCCAAGACCCGAGAGCTGTGACGCGCTGAGGGCTTTAATGTCCGTTACTCCAAATCTTTGTTGTGATGAGACAGAACCGAGGAGCATACACTCGCCTGACATATCCATGGTATCTCATAGGTTCTTGTTTTAGTCTAAGTTTGACTTAAATCTTTTCTTATACTGCCCATATTTCTACTTAACTTTTTGAACATCTGAAATACACTAGTAATAACCATTTTAATGTCCTTATCTGCTAAGATCTGTGTCAGTTTATGATCATTTTTGATTGACTGGGATCTTACTTTCCTGTTTCTTTGCATGCCTCTTTTGTCAACTTTACCCTGATAGGTGCTGATTATTTTTGTCCTCCTATAAATATTTTTGGACTTTGTTCTGGGATGCAGTTATTTGGAAATAGTTTAATCCTTTCCGGTTTGCATTTAAGATTTGTTGTGCAGAACAAGAGTAGGCTGAATCCAGAGCTAATTATTTACCACTGCAAGATCCTTCTGTTTACTCCATGCCCCATCAATCATGAGGTTATCTAGTCTGGCAGGTCACAATAGTCCTTTGCTGAGTGCTGGGTGCTATTATCTTCCATCATTTCAGGTCATATTCTTTCCTGGGTCTTAAGTAGTTTCCTCACATGCACAAGTGGATTAGAACTCACCTGAATATGCAAGAGGAAGCCTCTCCAGGTCTCTGGTCCTCTGTCTCTGGGCAGCAATCTCTTCTCAGGAAATTTGTACTGAGAATTCTTTCTGGCAGAGTCTCCTCAAACATTCAGCTTTGCCCCTCAGTTCAGTGATTCACTGGGCTCAGCTTGGGTCTCTCCACCCAATGCTGTTTCCTGGAAATTCTCTCAAGGTCATAAGCTCAATAAATCATAGGGCTCATCTTGCTTGTTTCTCATTGCTTAGGGATTACTGTCCTTTGTTACCTGATGGACCATGTCTTAAAAACCCTCATTTCATACATTTTGTCAAGTTTTTAATTGCTTCAGACAAAAGGGTAATTCTGTCCTTGTTATTCCATCTTGCACAGAAGTGGGCGTGCCCTTCAGAATATAACTTTTATTTATTTTTAAATTAAAATATCTATTTATTTATATTGATGTAATTTTGGTTTATAACACTATATAAGTTTCATGTGAACATTATATTTTTGGCTTCTATATACACCACAGTATGCATGCACGTGTACTAAGTCGCTCCAGTCGTGTTTGACTTTTAGCAACACCATGGATTGTAGTTCGCCAGGCTCCTCTGACCATGGGATTCTCCAGGCAAGAATACTGGAGTGCGTTGTCATGCCTTCCTCTAGTTGATCTTCCCAACCCTCATCTCATATTCCTGCATTGGCAGGTGAGTTCTTTACTACTAGGGCCACCAGAGTATACTTATCAATAAAAATTGTTTCCATCCATCACTGCACAGTTGACCTCCTTTAACCATTTTGCCCTCCCTCCATCCCTCTTCCTCTCTGGTAACTACTGCTCTTTTATCTATGTGATTTGTTAACTTATTTATTCCTCATATGTGGGAAATCATATGGTATTTGACTTTCTCTGTAGGATTTATTTCACTTAGAATAATACTGTTGGGGGTCCATCCATGTTGTCACAAGATTGCATATCTTTTTATGGATTATACAGTGGAAGTGAGAAATAGATTTAAGGGACTAGATCTGATAGACAGAGTGCCTGATGAACTATGGACAGAGGTTCGTGACATTGTATAGGAGACAGGGATCAAGACCATCCCCAAGAAAAAGAAATGCCAAAAAGCAAAATGGCTGCCTGAGGAGGCCTTACAAATAGCTGAAAAAGAAGATAAGCAAGAAACAAAGGAGAAAAGGAAAGATACAAGCATCTGAATGCAGAGTTCCAAAGAACAGCAAGGAGAGAGAAGAAAGCCTTCCTCAGTGAGCAATGCAAAGAAATAGAGGGAAACAGCAGAAAGGGAAACACTAGAGATCTCTTCAAGGAAATCAGAGATACCAAGGAAACATTTCATGCAAAGATGGGCACTATAAAGCAGAGAAATGGTATGGGCATAACAGAAGCAGAAGATATTAAGAGGTGGCAAGAATACACAGAAGAACTATACATAAAAGATCTTCATGACCCAGATAATCACAATGATGTGATCACTCACCTAGAGCCAGACATCCTGGAATGTGAAGTCAAGTGGGTCTTAAGAAGCATCACTATGAACAAAGCTAGTGGAGGTGATGGAATTCCAGTTGAGCTATTCCAAATCCTGAAAGATGATGCTGTGAAAGTGCTGCACTCAATATGCCAGCAAATTTGGAAAACTCAGCAGTGGACACAGGACTGGAAGAGGTCAGTTTTCATCCCAATCCCAAAGAAAGGCAATGCCAAAGAATGCTCAAACTACCACACAATTGCACTCATCTCACATGCTACCAAAGTAATGCTCAAAATTCTCCAAGTCAGGCTTCAGCAATACATGAAACATGAATTTTCAGATGTTGAAGCTAGATTTAGAAAAGGCAGAGGAACCAGAGATCAAATTTCCAACATCTGCTGGGTCACTGAAAAAGCAAGCGAGTTTCAGAAAACCATTTATTTCTGCTTTATTGACTATGCCAAAGCCTTTGACTTTGTGGATAACAATAAACTGTTGAAAACTCTGAAAGAGATGGGAATACCAGACCACCTGACTTGCCTCTTGAGAAATCTGTATGCAGGTCAGGAAGCAACAGTTAGAACTGGACATGGAACAACAGACTGGTTCCAAATAGGAAAAGGAGTACGTTAAGGCTGTATATTGTCATCCTGCTTATTTAACTTATATGCTGGATGTAGCATGAGCTGGAATCAAGATTGCAGAGAGAAATATCAATAACGTCAGATATGCATATGATACCACCCTTATGGAAGAAAGTGAAGAAGAACTAAAAAGCCTCTTGGTGAAAGTGAAAGAGGAGAGTGAAAAAGTTGGCTTAAAGCTCAACATTCAGAAAACTAGAATCACGGCATCTGGCCCCATCACTGCATGGCAAATAGATGGGGAAACAGTGGCAGACTTTGTTTTTTGGGGCTCCAAAATCACTGAAGATGGTAATTGCAGCCATGAAATTAAAAACGCTTACTCCTTGGAAGGAAGTTATGACCAACCTAGACAGCATATTAAAAAGCAGAGACATTACTTTGTCAATAAAGGTCCATCTAGTCAAGGCTATGGTTTTTCCAGTGGTCATGTATGGGTGTGAGAGTTGGACTATAAAGAAAGCTGAGTGTGGAAGAATTGATGCTTTTGAACTGTGGTGTTGGAGAAGACTCTTGAGAGTCCCTTGGACTGTAAGGAGATCCAACCAGTCCATTCTGAAGGAGATCAGTCCTGGGTGTTCATTGGAAGGACTGATGTTGAAGCTGCAACTCCAATACTTTGGTCAACTGATGCGAAGAGCTGACTCATTTGAAAAGACCCTGATGCTGGGAAAGATTGAGGGCAGGAGGAGAAGGGGACGACAGAGGTTGAGATGGTTGGATGGCTTCACCAACTCAATGGACATGAGTTTGGGTAAACTCCAGGAGTTGGTGATGGACAGGGATGCCTGGCATGCTGTGGTTCATGGGGTCGCAAAGAGTTGTACACGACTGAGCAACTGAACTGAACTGAATACTCCATTGTGAATATGTGTGTGTGTGTATTGTATATCTCACATCTTCTTTATCCATTCATCCATTCATCACTAGGCACTTGGGTTGTCTCCATATCTTGGCTATTGTAAATAAGGCTGTGGTTAACACAGTGGTGCACATATCTTTTTGAATCAGTGTTTTATTATTCTTCAAATAAATACCCAGAACTAGAATAGCTGGCTCATATGGTCATATATGGTTATGCAAAAGGGTTAATATGCAAAATATACAAAGAACTCACCCAAGTCAACGTCAGAAAAACCAACCACCCAATTTAAAAATGAGCAGAGGACCTAAGAGACACTTTACCAAAGAAGACATACAGTGGCCAACAGGCACAGGAAAAGATGCTCATCATCACTAATCATCAGGGAAATGCAAATCAAAACCACAATGAAAGACCATCTCACACCCATCACAATGGCTGTATCAAAAGGGTAAGAAATAACAAGTACTATGAGCATGTGGAGAAAAGGAAACCCTCCGACACTGCTGGTGAGACTGCAAGTTGGTACAACCACTATGGGAAACAGTATGGAGATTCCTTAAAAAATTAAGAATATAACCTTTAAATGCAACATAATCTTTAAATGTAATAAATTTCTGAATTTTGCAATTTTTTACTGGTTTAACTGACTTACAATTTTATATTAGTTGTACAACATCGTGATTCAATATTTTCATACATTTTGAAATGATCACCATAATAAATCTAGTTACCATCTGTCTCCATACAAAGTTATTACAATGTTATTGACTATATTCTCCTGTTGTATATTACATCCCCATGGCTATATTCTCCTGTTGTATATTACATCCCCATGGCGTATTTATAGCTGGAAGTTTGTACCTCTTAATCTGCCCCTCTTATTTGTTTTTACCCAAGTTTGCGTAACTAAAAAGGAAGGCAATTCCTGGTGGATCATTTGTATTTCTTTCTCCTTCATGAGTAGAGTAAAAACAGAATTTCCAGACAAGACAGATAAATTGAGTATAAGTGAACTTTGCCTTGTTACTGCCTCCAGCATCTTTCTTTAGCATCTCTCTTCCTCACAGTGGAAAGTCAGTAACCTCATGCTGCACTGGGGTCATTCAGGGTCCCCACTATAGAGGTCACGGTAGTCCAAATCTTTCCCAAGCTCTCCACAGGTGATTTGCTTTAGGTCTTGCTGTTTCAAGTCTCTCAGAGAAGGCAATGGCAACCCACTTCAGTACTCTTGCCTGGAAAATCCCATGGATGGAGGAGCCTGGTGGGCTACAGTCCATGGGGTCGCTAAGAGTCGGACACGACTGAGTGACTTCACTTTCATGCATTGGAGAAGGAAATGGCAACCCCCTCCAGTGTTCTTGCCTGGAGAATCCCAGGGACGGGGGAGCCTGGTTGGGCTGCCGTCTATGGCATTGCACAGAGTCGGACACGACTGAAGCGACGCGGCAGCAGCAGCAGCTTCAAGCCTCTAAGAAACAAAGTAAATCTATGTTGATTTTTTTCATTATCTTTTCACAAATTAACCTTCTGGAGAGTCTAAATTAACAAAAGCAACAAACAATGAGGAGGAATGTCAGATACCACAGCAAGCTATTTGGAGAAGATATTGGTTTGGTTGCGTGCATGCTAAGTCACTTCAGTTGTGCCCAACTCTTTGCGACCCCATAGACTGTAGCCCAGCAGGCTCCTCTGTCCATGGGATTCTCCAGGCAAGAATACTGGACAGTAGGTCAAAGTCACTCTATAGTTCAAAGGACTGGGACGACCTTTGTTAAATCTTCCCAACTTAGGGTGTACCAAATTCAGCCTCTTTGTTATCAAGTTCTGCCTTTCATTCTTAACTTCTATTTATTCTTTGATCTAGAAATTTATTTGACCTGTCCAGTGACCTCTGAATATGTGATACAATGTGAATTCTTAGAATTACAAAAGCATATAAATATTATACAATAAATGAATCTATCAACTCAAGTTTAATTTGAGAATTCTGATATTTATGAACTTTAATTTGTGAACATCCATTACTTGATAAAGTAGAAAATTAACAGAATTCCAGTTTTTCTTTTACCCATGAACCAGAGACAAAATAAGCCTGTGAAATAGTTAAATATTCATTTTTTCTGATGACCATATGGTTTTGGTTTTAATTACAGACATAAGCAAAAATTTTATAAAATGCAAAAAAAAATGAGAACTGTATGAGTGACTTATAAAATCACGGGGTTGGGTGATGCATTAGGAAGGCATTCACAGCACCCAGGGGTCCTCAGATACCAAGAACCTGTGATCACACTGAAGATTAATTCTAGCAAAACACTGTGACTTTATTGTGCTGGCTAAGACATCTAGGGAAATCACACAGGCCCAGGAAAACTTATCAAAAAGAGATTATTTCCTAATTCACTGAAAGTGAAGACTGAAAGTGAAAGTGTTGGTCACTTAGTCTCATGTCTGACTCTTTGTGATCCCATGGACTGTAGCCTGACAGGCTCCTCTCTTCTTGGGATTTCCCAGGCAAGAATAGTTGGCTAGGTTGCCATTCCATTCTCCAGGAGAAGATCCAAACCCAGGGATTGAACCTGGCTTTGTTGCACGGCAGACAGATTCTTTACTTTCTGAGCTACCAGGGAAGCCCCAATTCAGAGACTAAACAAAATTAAATTAGTAATTCCTGAAAGTTAAGATTTATTGAGACAGTTTTAATTTTATGTAGATGATTCTTTTCATTATTTAATTAGCAGGTGTATTTCCCGGGCATGTTCGTCCCCTGGTGAAAATGGGAGGAGCTTTGTCTCCTGTCTCATGCACTGCTTCTCAAAACTTCTGGCTTGTGATCATCAATCCTTATTTCCACACTTTGGCCTCAGCAAAGAAGAAAATATAAGTCACAATATACTGTTCATAGCTCAATTCCACTATTATCACCATTATGCACCATTCCACTCCCTGAGCTTAGAAAGTTTGGAGAGACAGAGGCTTTGAAATGCAGTAACACAGATAAGCTCAACTTGAGACTCTGACATTCTTGTTCCTAATCCTTTGCACATCCCATGGAGAGGAACGTTTCACCGGCTATTTTTTCTCTGGAGGTCATGGCCTCTGTCAAGTTGACCAATCTCTCTCTCCCCATCCTCCATTTCTTTCTGAATTCTACATTTTTTATCCTCTGACTCCCAAACTCATGGTCATTTATCATTAAAAGCAGTTTAGCTGTCATTTCCTGCCGGGGTCCAGCCCCAGCTGATCCAGGGTATTCGAAGGAGAGACGGCATAGGCGAGGGTCAGGAAACAACTGCTTAATTACACTTTAATTAAGGATACAAAGAGTAATAGAATAAGGATAGCTCAGTGAGGAAATTCAGTGGAGAAAAGTGGCTGAAATAAGGATAGCTCAGTAGGAAAATTCAGTGGAGAAAAGAGGCTGAGTAGCTTGGTTTATGCGGGAGACCAATAAAACTTCAAGACAAGAAGTTTGCACCACTTACGTAGGCCGCAGGCGTCCTTCCGTTCTCCCAAAGAAGAGGAGACATGGAGGCCTCCCCGGTCGGATCTTAGAAGCCCAGGCATAATTAGCAAGCATGGCAGGTTCCGCGCTCCAGATGGAGACTCAGCCAGAATTTGAAAGAGAGAGCAACATGGGGAGACCAAGTTTCGATGAACAAGGCCTGCACTTTATTTTCCAAAGTAGTTTTTATACCTTAAGTTGTGCATAGAGGATAATGGGGGAAGGGGTGGAGTTATGCAAGGACAGCAGTTCCTGGTCCTAATCGAAGCCAGGCTTTCAAACTTATCATATGCAAAAGTTCAGGTGAATTACATCATCTTCTGGCCAGGAGGCCTGTTAACATTTTAAGAAACTTATCTTTCTCTAAAGGTGATTATTCCAAAGTCAGGCACCAGCCTCCAAAAAAGCATTGGACAAAGCTGCATTCCTATAAGGCAAAGGTGAGGTGGGCTCAATCAAGAAAATAATTAACTCAAGGGTCCAACGTTACAAACATTGAGGCTACTACTTACATTTCTATACACCCATTATATCAATCAATACACTGCCAAGGACACAGTAGGTAAGGAGTATGGAGACTTAGCAGCAAACATTGGCTCAATAAGTGAAAAACCCTTCACCAATACAATTTATAATCAATCTTTTAACTACTCAAAAGAATCTGTGTTTAGACAGTTTAGAACATCTCCTGCCTCTCACAGTTGGGAGGCTCTGAACAATCACATGTGGCCGGAAAAACCTATTCAGGCAGGCTAGAGGACTTCCAAAGGAGTTTGTAGGTTGAAACACTGTCACACCCAGGAATTATTAACTGGAGCTGTAAGCTAACTCTTTTTTCAGAGAGAGGTAGTGGGGGACAGCCCCCGTAAAGACAGAGGTGTAGGTGAGAGCACAAAGCAGAAAGTAGGCAGACTCTGGTTTGGGGGTAGATGCTCGAGAATTTCCAGGGGGACTCCTGAGGCTCGATCCCGCCTTTGCGTGTGCCAAGCCTCCTTCCTCATGACCTTTGCCATGGGCGGAGTGCCTCACGCTGGCTCCCAGCAGTGATAGAATTCTAGTTGAGCTATTCCAGATCCTGAAAGATGATGCTGTGGAAAGTGCTGCACTCAATATGCAATATGCACTCAATATGCAATATGCCGGCTCCCAGCAATTTCCTTGCACAATCGTCAAAGAAGCCATGCCCTTGGAGGAGGTGGAGCCTCACCTTTCTACTCCCGCCAAGCAGTTATCCCAACTACCTTCCAGGTCACTTCCCAACCAGAGGGACTGCCGTGCTGATCAGAACCGTCCTTCTAAGGTTAACAACCATCTCACACTTCAGAAGCCTGCACCCCTGACCTATTTCAGCAACCAACTCTCAAGACCACAACTTGTCGCCATCCCTCACTCCCACTACGTGGAATTGTTCAATGACATGGTAATCATTGACCTGCAGCACAACATGGTTTCAAAGACAGACTAGGTTTAAATTTTCACTAGAAGTGAAAGGATTGTGACAGAGCATAGGGTGAACCTCTAAGTTCAGCAATGATCATTTCAAAAATCCATCAAGGAAGAAAAGATATTCCAACCGAGCAGTGGGTTTCCTTGTTCTCTTTTAAAAACAACTAGAGTATTATAATGAACACTTGATTCATCCACTTTTGAAAGACATATCCAATGATTCTAAGATTTTTCCATGCTTACTATGAGTCTGTGTAAGACAGGCCTGAAGATCCGACCTTTAGTCTTGCAAAGCAGCAAATGATGAATAGTTAGAAATTTACCTAAATCAGAGGCAAGATAACTGAGAATTCTGTGTACCAGACTGAGCACTTACACTCATAATGAAGGCTGCTTAATGAGTAACTGGGAGCTAATGGAACAGAGCTGTCCTGTAGAATGGGGGCAGTTTATGTCAATGAGGGGAGATGTGACCAGCCAAGTACATGCATCAGTTCAGTTCAGTTCAGTTGCTCAGTCATGATCGACTTTTTGAAACCCCATGAACTGCAGCATGTCAGGCCTCACTGTCCATCACCAGCTCCCAGAGTTTACTCAAACTCATGTCCATTTAGTCAGCGATGCCATCCAACCATCTTATCCTCTGCCATCCCCTTCTCCTCCCACCTTCAATCTTTCCCAGCATCAGGGTCTTTTCAAATAAGTCAGTTCTTCGAATCAGGGGGCCAAAGTATTGGAGCTTCAGCTTCAGCATCTGTCCTTCTAATGAATATTCAGGGTTGATTTCCTTTAGGATGGACTGGTTGGATCTCCCTGCAGTCCAAGGGACTCTCAAGAGTCTTCTCCAACACCACAGTTCAAAAGCATCAATTTTTCGGCACTCAGCTTTCTTTATAGTCCAACTCTCACGTCCATACATGACCACAGGAAAAACCATAGTCTTGATTAGATGGATCTGTGTTGGCAAAGTAATGTCTCTGCTTTTTATTATGCTGTGCTGTCTATGTTGATCATAGCTTTTCTTCCAAGGAGTAGTAAAGTGAAGTCGCTCAGTCATGTTCGACCCCATGGACTGTAGCCCATCAGGCTCCTCCATCCATGGAATTTTCCAGGCAAGAGTACTGGAGTGGGTTGCCATTTCCTTCTCCAGGGATCTTCCCAACCCAGGGATGGAACCTAGGTCTCCCACATTGCAGGCAGACACTTTACCATCTGAGCCACCAGGGAAGCCCCAAGGAGTAAGCATCTTTTAATTTCATGGCTGCAGTCAACATCTGCAGTGATTGTGGACCCCCCAAAAATAAAGTCTCTCACTGTTTCCATTGTTTCCCCATCTCTTTGCCATGAAGTGATGGGGCCAGATGCCATGATCTTAGTCTTCTGAATGTTGACTTTTAAGCCAACATTTTCACTCTCCTCTTTCACTTTCATCAAAAGGCTCTTTAGTTCTTTTTTACTTTCTGCCATAAGGGTGGTGTCATCTGCATATCTGAGGTTATTGATATTTCTCTTGACAATCTTGATTCCAGCTTATGCTTCATCCAGCCCAGCATTTCTCAAGATGTACTCTGCATGTAGGTTAAATAAGCAGGGTGACAACACACAGCTTTGACATACTCCTTTCCCGATTTGGAACCAGTCTGTTGTTCCACATACAGTTCTAACTATTGCTTCCTGACCTGAATACAGATTTCTCAGGAGGCAGGTCAGGTGGTCTGGTATTCCCATCTCTTTCAGAATTTTCCACAGTTTATTGTGATCCACACAATCAAAGGCTTTGGCCTAGTTAATAAAGCAGAAGTAAGATGTTTTTCTGGAATGCTCTTGTTTTCTTGATGATCCAGCTGATGGCAATTTGATCTCTGGTTCTCTGCCTTTTCTAAATCCAGCTTGAACATCTGGAAGTTCATGGTTCACATACTGTTGAAGCCTGGCTTGCAGAATTTTGAGCATTACTTTGCTAGCATCTGAGATGAGTGCAACTGTGCAGTAGTTTGAGCATTCTTTGGCATTGCCTTTCTTTGGGATTAGAATGAAAACTGTCCTTTTCCAGTTCTGTGTCCACTGCTGAGTTTTCCAAATTTGCTGGTATATTGAGTGCAGCACTTTCATAGCATCATCTTTTAGGATTTGGAATAGCTCAACTGGAATTCCATCACCTCCACTAGCTTTGCTTGTAGTGATGCTTCCTAAGGCCTACCTGACTTCACACTCAAGGATGTCTGGCTCTAGTTGAATGATCACACCATCATGGTTATCTGGGTCATGAAGATCTTTTTTACATAGTTCTGTGTATTCTTGCCACCTCTTAGTATCTTCTGCTTCTGTGAGGCCCATACCATTTCTGTCCTTTATAGTGCCCATGTTTGTATGACATATTCCCTTAGTAATTCTAATTTTCTTGAAGAGATCTCTAGTCTTTCCCCATTCTATTATTTTCCTCTATTTCTTTGCATTTATTACGAGGAATGCTTTCTTATCTCTCCTTGCTATTCTTTGTAACTTTGCATTTATATGGGTATATCTTTCCTTTTCTCCTTTGCCTTTAGTATCTCTTCTTTTCTCAGCTATTTGTAAGGCCTCCTCAGACAACCTTTTTGTCTTTTTGCATTTCTTTTTCTTGGGGATGGTCTTGATCCCTGCCTCCTGTACAATATCACGAAACTCCATAGTACTTCAGGCACTCTGTCTATCAGATCTAATCCCTTGAATTTATTTCTCACTTCCACTGTATAATTGTAAGGGATTTTATTTAGGTCATACCTGAAAGGTCTAGGGGTTTCCCCTACTTTCTTCAATTTAAGTCTGAATTTGGCAATAAGGAGTTCATGATCTGAGCCACAGTCAGCTTCCAGTCTTTTTTTTGCTGACTGTATAGAGCTTCTCCATTTTTGGCTGCAAAGAATAAATCAACTTGATTTCGATATTGACCATCTGGTGATGTCCACTTGTAGAGTCTTCTCTTATGTTGTTGGAAGAGGGTGTTTGTTATGACCAGTGCATTCGCTTGGCAAAACTCTGTTAGCCTTTGCCCTGCTTCATTCTGTACTCCAAGGCCAAATTTGCCTGTTACTCCAGGTATCTCTTGACTTCCTACTTTTGCATTACAGTCCCCTATGATGAAAAGGACATCTTTCTTTGGTGTTTGTTCTAGAAGTTCTTGTAGGTCTTCATAGAATGGTTCAACTTCAGCTTCTTTGGCATTAGTGATTGGGGCATAGACTTGGATTACTGTGATATGAATGGTTTGTCTTGGAAGCCAACAGAGATCATTCTGTCATTTTTGAGATTGCACCCAAGCACTGCATTTTAGACTCTTTTGTTGACTATGAGGGCTACTCCATTTCTTCTATAGGATTCTTAGAACAATGTGTAAACAGTCTCTCTCTCTCTCTCTCTCTCTATATATATATATATCTACACCATTAATGTAGATTTGCCTAGAGAACAATGATCTTTTCCATGGTCAATATCTTGCTTGTATTAACTACTTAATAAATATTTGTTGAAATGTTTTTCAATGTCAGCAAATTTTTAATATTCATCCTTAATGGTGGCTCAGTGATAAAGAATCTGCCTGCAATGCAGAAGACATGGGTTCAATCCCTGGTTCAGGAAGATCCCCCAGGGAAGGAAATGGTCATCTATTCCAGGATTCTTGGTTGGAAAATCCCAAGAACAGAAGAGCCTGGTGGGCTACAGTCATGGGGTTGCAAAAGAGTCAGACATGATTTAGCAGCTAAACAACAACAATAGTTATTAAAATAAATTTGTCTAGAGATTGCCCTCTGGAAGTTGAAAACAAAGGAAAAGTGAAACAGACCACACTATTTGTTTTAAATATTCTCTGCTTTAATATATCCTGAGTCCAATAACATCAGGCTTAGTCATATGACCTGCCTTGATGAATTAAATATGACCCAGAGTGACACAGGTCATGTATGTGCTGAAGCTGTGATGTGGTTCTAGCACCACTCTTTCCCTCTGCTGTAAAAACACCAGTTCTAAAAAGGGACTCCCTTTCTGGCCTGTGCCCAGATGAGGACACATGAAGCAGAGGTTCAGTGAGCCTGCCCCAAGACGTGATGAGGAACAAAACAGAAACTTTTGTTGTTGTAAACTGATGTTGAGTTTGATCATTACAATATAATCTAATGAAAGCTGCCTCATATAAGGTGAGGCTACTAAAAAACACTTGGTATATATTTCTGTATTTGTGCCAGTACCATACTGTTTTGATTATCGTCTGAAGTCAGGGAGTCTGATTCCTCCAGCTCTTTTCCAAAGACCCCAATTTGTGTTTCTGTACAAATTGTAAAATTTTTTGTTCAAATTCTGTGGAAAATGCTATGAAACAGGATAGAAAGTTCAGGGAGAAACCCACATACCTATGGTCTCCTAACCGACGACAAAGCAAAGACAGTCTCTTCAATAAGTGGTGCTGGGAAAACTGGACAGCTGCATGTAAAAGAGTGAAATCACTACATTCTCTAACACCATACACAAAAATAAACTCAAAATGGATTAAAGGCCTAAACATAAGACTGGATACTAAAAAATTCTTAGAGGAAAACATAGGCAGAATACTGACATAAATCACAAGATCTTTTTTGATCTATCTCCAAGAGTGATTAAAATAAAAACAAAAATAAACAAACGGGACCTAATGAAACTTAAAAGCTTTCCCACAGCAAAGGAAATCATTAACAAAAGGAACAACTCATAGAATGGGAGAAAATATTTGCAAATGAGGTGACTGACATAGCATTAATCCCCCAAATACAGAAACAATTTATGCAGCCCCATATTAAAAAAAAACAAACCTCCAAACAGCCCAATCAATAAATTGGCAGAATATCTAAACAGACATTTCTCTGAAGAACACATATAGTTGGCCAAGAAGCACATTAAAAAATGCTCAAAATCACTAATTATTAGAGAAATGTAAATCAAAACTTCACTGGTATAAATGTAAGTTAAAACTTCCGAATTGCAGGCAGATTCTTTACTGACTCCATGAGAGACCTGGGTTCGATCCCCAGTTTGGGAAGATCACCTGGAGGAGGACAAGGCGATCACTCCAGGATTCTTGCCTGGAGAATCCCATGGACAGAGGAGCCTGGTGGGCTGCAGTCCATGGGGTCACAAAGAGTGGGGCATGACTGAGCAACTAAAAACACACAAATCAAAACTACAATGAGGTGTCACTTCACACCAAATGGCCATCATCAAACAAATCTACAAACAATAAATGCTGGAGAGGGTGTGGAGAGAAGAGAACCCTCCTACACTGTAAGTGGGAATGTTAATTGGCACAGCCATGATGGAGAACAGTATGGACATTCCTTTAAAAACTAAAAACAGAGCTACCGTATGATACAGGAATCCCATTCCTGGGCATGTCCAGAGAAAACCATGATTCAAAAGGACACATGGACCCCGGTGTTCATTTAAGAACTATTTACAATAGCCAAGACATGGAAGCAACCTAAATATCCATTGACAGATGAATGGATAAAGAAGATGTGGTACATATACACAGTGGAATATTACTCAGCCACAACAAAAAGGGTAATAATGCCATTTATAGCAACATGAATAGACCTAGAGATTGTCATACTGAGTGAAGTAAGTCTGACAGAGAAAGACACATATCAATGATATTGCTTATAGGTGGAATATTTAAAGAATGCTACAAATGAACCTATTTACATAAAACAGAAATTGAGTCACAAATGTAGAAAAAAAAATCTTATGGATGCCAAGGGGAGAAAGATGGGGAGAGATAAACTAGGGGTTGGGGTTGACATATACATACTACTATATATGAAAGATAACTAATAAGAACATACTACATAGCACAGGGAATTTTATTCAATACTCTGTAATTACCTATGTGGGAACAGAATCTAAAAAAGAGTGGATAATGTATAGGTATAACTGATTCCCACTACTGTACAGCAGAAACTAACAACATTGTAAATCATCTGTACTCAAATAAAAAATAATAATTAAAAAAATAAAAACACTATTGATCCAAGCCCCCTATGATTCCATTACTTAGAATAATCATGGAATCAAAAAATGTAGATCTCACAGGAATCTGGTAATTATATAATCACCCCCCTCATTCTACAAATGAGAAATCAGAGAGTGTAAATGGTGCATTTACAGATGTACAATTAACCAACGTTGGCCAGGGCCCAAATCTGAACATCCTGACTCTACTTATTTAAAAATTGATGCTGAATATATAAATATTTGTTCTTCAGCTACATTAAAAGGAAGGATCACTAAAATTATAGACAGGTACGAAATCAGAATAATGAATTCCTTGTATAAAAAAGTTATTGCACCATTGCAACGGAAAGAATAAAATACTTAGGAATATATCTACCTAAAGAAACTAAAGACCTATATATAGAAAACTATAAAACACTGGTGAAAGAAATCAAAGAGGACACTAACAGATGGAGAAATATACCATGTTCATGGATTGGAAGAATCAATATAGTGAAAATGAGTATACTACCCAAAGCAATTTATAGATTCAATGCAATCCCTATCAAGCTACCAACAGTATTCTTCATGGAGCTAGAACAAATAATTTCACAATTTGTATGGAAATACAAAAACCTCGAATAGCCAAAGCGATCTTGAGAAAGAAGAATGGAACTGGAGGAATCAACCTACCTGACTTCAGGCTCTACTACAAAGCCACAGTCATCAAGACAGTATGGTACTGGCACAAAGACAGAAATATAGATCAATGGAGCAAAATAGAAAGCCCAGAGATAAATCCATGCACATATGGACACCTTATCTTTGACAAAGGAGGCAAGAATATACAATGAATTAAAGACAATCTCTTTAACAAGTGGTGCTGGGAAATCTGGTCAACCACTTGTAAAAGAATGAAACTAGAACACTTTCTAACACCATACACAAAAATAAACTCAAAATGGATTAAAGATCTAAATGTAAGGCCAGAAACTATAAAACTCCTAGAGGAGAACATAGGCAAAACACTCTCTGACATACATCACAGCAGGATTCTCTATGACCCACCTCCCAGAATATTGGAAATAAAAGCAAAAATAAACAAATGGGACCTAATTAACCTTAAAAGCTTCTGCACATCAAAGGAAACTATTAGCAAGGTGAAAAGACAGCCTTCAGAATGGGAGAAGATAATAGTAAATGAAGCAACTGACAAACAACTAATCTCCAGAATATACAAGCAACTCCTACAGCTCAACTCCAGAAAAATAAATGACCCAATCAAAAAATGGGCCAAAGAACTAAATAGACATTTCTCCAAAGAAGACATACAGATGGCTAACAAACACATGAAAAGATGCTCAACATCACTCATTATCAGAGAAATGCAAATCAAAACCACTATGAGGTACCATTTCACACCAGTCAGAATGGCTGCGATCCAAAAGTCTACAAGTAATAAATGCCGGAGAGGGTGTGGAGAAAACGGAACCCTCTTACACTGTTGGTGGGAATGCAAACTAGTACAGCCACTATGGAGAACAGTGTGGAGATTCCTTAAAAAACTGGCAAGAGAACTGCCTTATGATCCAGCAATCCCACTGCTGGGCATACACACTGAGGAAACCAGAAGGGAAAGAGACACGTGTACCCCAATGTTCATCGCAGCACTGTTTATAATATCCAAGACATGGAAGCAACCTAGATGTCCATCAGCAGATGAATGGATAAGAAAGCTGTGGTACATATACACAATGGAGTATTACTCGGCCATTAAAAACAATACATTTGAATCAGTTCTAATGAGGTGGATGAAACTGGAGCCTATTATACAGAGTGAAGTAAGCCAGAAAGAAAAACACCAATACAGTATACTAACGCATATATATGGAATTTAGAAAGATGGTAACAATAACCCTGTGTACAAGACAGCAAAAGAGACACTGATGTATAGAACAGTCTTATGGACTCTGTGGGAGAGGGAGAGGGTGGGACGATTTGGGAGAATGGCATTGAAACATGTAAAATATCATGTATGAAACGAGTTGCCAGTCCAGGTTCGATGCACGATACTGGATGCTTGGGGCTGGTGCACTGGGACGACCCAGAGGAATGGTATGGGGAAGGAGGAGGGAGGAGGGTTCAGGATGGGGAAGACATGTATACCTGTGGTGGACTCATTTTGATATTTGGCAAAACTAATACAATTATGTAAAATTTAAAATTAAATAAAATTAAAATAAAAGTTATTGCTGCTAAGTCACAACTGGTTTTCCAATAGCACTGCTTTATTTGCTAAGTGCTATTTCCGTTTTCTTTCTTTGTGTTCAAAGCAACAAACTTGAGGCCAGCTGATTAGACTGACCAGTACTTGTATCCACTTGGTCTCCGTGGGAAGCAGACAGAATCATACAGATCGGACCACAAACCCATCCTCATTAGCACTCTGCTCTCACCAATTTGCCTAATTTTAAGAATCAAAGAATTTTGGATTCAGAGAAAAGAATCATTCATTTGGCAATTATCAGGATAATTATGTGAAGAACCAAAAAGACCACAGGAAGGTTAATCTAGGTTACATATGAGTAAGTCTCATTTCTGCGGACATTAGTCATGGGGGTGGATAGCAGTTGACACTATAAACAGTTTTAATTTGGAAAACTTTTAAAGGTGAAATGGATACTCAGTTATCTAGCACTCATTAAAAAAAAAATATAACCCTGATTTGTAGTGTTTGCCAGTTTCTCTGATGCCAGTTACCGCCACCATTGCTCATTGGAGCCAACAGTTTAATAACTCTCTTGCAAAATCCCTGAGTGTTTGCCTCTTGGCTTTTGTGAGTTGGTAGGAGGCTTGGAATCTGACAGACCTGGGATTAAATCTCAGTTGTCACTCTGTAGTTGTCTTTTAAGTATATCACATAAGCTATCATGATCCTAGGTGTCTTAATAATAGCTACTTTGTAGGATTCAGGTATGGATAACAAACCCATGATACTTCTTCTACTTGGCTCTCATCTTGCTTAATCTGCTCCAGCAACACCGCTCGCCTCGTGATGCCTCAAAAACTCTGGGCACGCCCCTCCCGCGGGACTAAGAGCTGTTGTTTTCTTTGCCAAAATGGTTTCCACCCACATAGCTTCATGGCTCACTTGCTCTGTTGCTTTTCTCCAAAGCACTATTGCCAGCTTAAAGTTACATATTGTACTTGTGTTTTGTCTATCTCACCCCATTTAAATATAAACACATTAGCAAGGATTGTGGTCTTCTTGTTCACAACTATAAAATGAGCAGTAGCAAACATATAGACATTAAATACCTGTTGAATAAAGGAGTCAATGAAGAAATGATTGAATAGTGAACATTTAAATATTTATCATCCTGACCAACCATGGTCTGCCTAGACAAAGCTATGGTTTTTCCAGTATGGATGTGAGAGTTGGAACATAAAGAAAGAGAGAGTTGGAACATAAAGAAAGAGAGAGTTGGAACATAAAGAAAGCTGAGCACCGAAGAACTGATCCAACCAGTCCATCCTAAAGGAAATCAGTCCTGAATATTCATTGGAAGGACTGATGCTGAAGCTGAAACTTCAATACTTTGGCCACCTAATGGGAAGAACTGACTCATTGGAAAAGACCCTGATGCTGGGAGGGATTGGGGGCAGGAGGATAAGGGGGTGACAGAGGATGAGATGGTTGGATGGCATCACCAACTCAATGGACATGAGTCTGAGCAAGCTCCGGGAATTGGTGATGGACAGGGAAGCCTGGCGTGCTGCAGTCCATGGGGTCGCAAGGAGTGGGACACGACTGAGCAACTGAACTGAACTCAACTCAACTGAATCATCCTGTTCTCTGGTGTCCCAGATGGTAAAGAATCCGCTTGCAATGCAGCAGACCTAGGTTCAATTTCTGGATCGGAAAGATCCCCTGGAGAAGGGAATGGTTACCAACTCCAGTATTCTTGCCTGGAGAATTCCATGGACTGAGGAGCCCAGTGGGGTCACAAAGAGTCAGACACGACTGAATGACTAACACACACATCTCCAGGCTAGGGATAACTAGTTTTACCTTCATTTCCCTATAGAGCTAATACGCTTTTTGCTTCAGCTAAAACATTTCAGCTCTGGATAGGCAAGCTCATTTCTACTGCTATGTCTTTTCTTATATTTTGGTCCCATCCTGTTATTATTCTAAGTATACTGGTTTGAGTTCTCCGTGCAGTAGAACTTTTCTGAGAACAAAGAGAAGGCTAGGGAATATATGACAACACGCCTAACACATTGCTGGAAAACTCTGGAGGAATCACTGCTTTTTATTAAATTGGGAAGAAAACTCTACAAGACTCATAAAAGGTGTTAACAGTATCAGCAAATAGGACCTGGTTCTAGATGACTGAGTCCATTCCTTCCTCTGATTTCACTGTTACGGCAAAATCATGAAGTTCTAACCCCTGGTGCTTGTGCCCTGCACACTTTACAAGGTCTTCAGGAATGCACACGTGTTAAGATGTGGTCATTAGGATGGGCCCGAACCCAATGTGCCTGATGTTCTTGTAAGAGGGACAGAAGAGACACAGACAGACAGAGGGCGCACACCATGTAATCACAGAGGTGGAGCATGGAGTGATGCAGCTGCGGAACAAGGAACGCCAGGGCTTGAAGATCACCACCACCAGACGCTGGGAAGAGGCACGGAAGGATTTGACCCAGAGTCTCAGAGGGAGCAGAGGCCCTGCTGATGCCCTGACTTGAGACTTCCAGCCTCTAGAACCAGGAGAGAATGGATTTCTGGCTGAGCCGCACCGTTTCTGGCACTTGGCTACAGCTTACGTAGGAAACTAAGACCATAGCCCAAGATTGGAAGCAGCCAAGATGACCTCTAATAGGTGAATAAACAAAATGTGGTACATCAACATAATGGGATATTATCCAGGGATAAAAAGAAATGAGGTATTCAAGTCACAGAACATCATGGAGAACCCTTCAATGAATATAGCTACTTGAAAGAAACTAGTCTGAAAAGGTTACACATTTTATGCTTCCAATTATATACCATCCTGTAAAAGACAAAACTATAGAGATAGTAAGATCCCCTGGAGAAGGGAATGGCAACCCACTCCTGTATTCTTGCCTGGAGAATCCCATGGACAGAGGAGCCTGGCGCACTACAGTCCACGGGTTCACAAAGAATAGGACATGACTGAAGCGACTTAGCAGCCACGCACACAGGAAGAGTAAAATGATCAGAGACTGTCCAGAGGGTGAGAGCAGAAAGGAAGGGTGAGAAAGGGGATTCACAGAGTAGGGAAACTGTTCTGTATTATGTTGTAATAGAGCATTTTAAAAACCTAGAGAACTGTAGAGAAAGAAGAGTGAACTCTATTGTATACAAAGATCCCAGGAAGGAAAGTTGATCAGGACAGCAAAGAAATGCAGAAAACAATCACACAGAAGGTGCTGGGGGAAAAGGTGCTATCCAAAGGAAACACGCAGGGCTTCCCTGATGGCTCGGTTAGAAAGAATCCGCCTCTCAATGCAGGGGCCGCATGTGACCGCAGGTTCAATTCCCTGGGTGGGAAGAGCTCCTGGAGTAGGAAATGCCAACTCACTCCAGTATTCTTTCCTGGAAAATCCCATGGACAGAGGATTACAAAGAGTTGGACACTACTGAGCACGCACACAGGGAAACAAGCAAGTGTCAAAATACAAACAGAAACCAACTCATTTTAAAGCAATTATCCTCCAATTAACATGTTTTTTAAAAAAGAATAAAAACAAAAGGAAAGTCACATAAGTAGTACATGCAAATTGATAAAGGTATTTCAACAGGATTGTGGGTTGAAACTTTGACATTGGTAGTGTGTCCCTCAGTCGTGTCCAACTCTTTGTGACCCCATGGACTATTAACCCAGCAGGCTACTCTGTGCATGGGATTCTCCAGGCAAGAATACTGGAGTGGGTTGCCATTTCCTTCTCCAGGGGATCTTCCTGACCCAGGGATCAAACCTGGGTCTCCCGCATTGGGAGGCAATTGAGCAAACTCAATTATTTCTTGATAACAGCCACCAGGGTTATTACGATTGAATAAATCTGATCATATTTTATCTTTATAGATTCTATTTGCTCTGTATACTTCAGGTAGATTGAAAAGAAAGCATTCTTTAAAATGCTTTTTCCCTTCTCCAGGGGATCTTCCCCACCCAGGGATCAAACTCAGGTCTCCAACATTGCAGGCAGATTCTTTACCAACTGAGCTACTTCTTTAAAATAACAATTCAAATTTATCTACTTAATCATTGCTGATGGGTTCTAGAAGATAGGATGGCATCCCAAAGTCTTTGAAGTTATTCAAATAAATTTAATAATAGTTTTGTCAAAGCACATTTCTCTTATACACTGTTAAATATGACCACACTTTGAATACTGGTTAAAACAATTTTAAATTAAACTAGATGTTGAATCTACATTGACAATATTCAATTTAGATCCAAATGCATGAAAGACTCAAGAAAGATAGCTATAAATTACTTTCCTAAAGCACAGTAGCTCTAATATGGTAGTTTCTTTTCATGTGTCAAGGTCACAAAGAGAGTCATTTATAAGGTGCTCTCATTATTTAAGAGAGTCCCATGGACACTGTGAACCATATGAAAATCTCATGCCAATAAAATTCTCCCTTGGGTTTCCCTGGTGGCTCAGTGGAAAACCATGTGCCTGCCAATGATAGAGACTCGGATTCGATCCCCAGTCCAGGGACGTCCCACACGCCACAGGGCAACTAAGCCCTTGTGCCAGGACTACGGAGCCTGCACTCTAGAGCCCCCGAGTTGCAACTACTGGTCCCAGGAGCACCCTAAAGCCTGTGCTCCACAACAAAAGAAGCCACCGCAATGAGAAACCTTCAACCGCAACTGGGCTTCCCTTGTGGCTCAGCTGGTAAAGAACCCGCCTGCCATGCGGGAGACCTAGGTTCGATCCTTGGGTAGGAAGATCCCCTGGAGAAGGGAAAGGCTATCCACTCCAGTACTCTGGTCTGCAGAATTTCATGGACAATACCCAAGGGGTAACACACAAAGAGCTGGACACTACTGAGGGACTTTCACATCACTTAACTTCCCACTCACCACAACCAGAGAAAAAGCCTGCACAGCAACAAAGACCAGCGCAGCCAACAAGTAAATAAATAAAACTCTTAAAATTCTCTCTTAATACATCACAAGCAGAAAACTTCCTGATGGCTCATTGTGGGTGGTAATCCACCCACAATGCGGAATACCTGGGTTCGATCCCTGGGTTGGGAAGATCCCCTGGATAAGGGAAAGGCTACCTGCTCCAGTAATCTGGCCTGGTCACAAACAGTCAGACACGACTGAGCGACTTTCACATTAAAATTCTCTCCTAACACATCAAAGCAGAAAACAATAGTTCTTGAATTATTAAAATTCAACGTATGTTATGTATTATAACCAGTTTTGTAAAACTATGGAACAAATAGGAAAACAATTGGCAGCATGTAACCGCAAATTCATCACAGCTCTGAGTAAAGGGGAGTGTCTCTCTGCACAGAAGAGGAAGGGAATGTCCCTTCCTGAACTCTGCTCCGAGACTCTGCATGTCCATGTCCTCATCCAGAAGGAAATGGAATTGTAGGAAACTGCACGGTCAACAGAAACAGCACACCCTGGAAGGAGAGGGAGGCACCACTTTCATGAAAAAATTACAGTATGGAACCAAGGGTGACTCTTCCCTCTTCATTTAAAAGAATGTACTTCATTTCAAAAACTTTTTGTTAAAGTTCAAGAGGAAAAAAACATTGATTCAATAAATTCATTCGATCCAAATAACTAAAATTTTCTCTATGTTTTTATGATGTTCTGAGCAGCGTGCTAACCTACCTTCCCCCCAGCACCGCCCCAGCTCCCCACACTGCTGCCGCATTATCCTTCAAGAGAGTCAGCACACAAGCTAGGAGCACGACATCCAGAGTCAGACCTCTCGGCCCTAGTCCCAGGTCCGTCATTCCCGGCAGCGTGGCCTCAGGAAAGCAAATAACCTCTGTGTGTGCCACTGTTGCTTCAGCTGTAAGACAATTAATAAAAGGTTCTACTTGATAATGTGGTCATGTGTGTCATATGGAAAAAACGCTCGTAAAGCTTATTTTACTTATATTTTTTCTCCTAAACAATCTCTTAGAGGAGAGAGAGAGAGACACTTATGTCTTACAACTCTGATGATTAAAGTTCTCAGGAAAGATGTATTGCATAGTGCAGAACTTGTGATCGCCTGTGTTTGAAACAGAGAGCTTGTTGACAATACATTCACGGGGACCCACCCAGACATATGAATTATCAGGGGCTGTACTTGAGAGGTGGCATCTTAAACATTCCAGCTCTCTGTTGTCTATCAAAGGCTGAGACACCTGGTGTAGCCTTCTGACTCTATACAATAGGGATGGTTATAATCATAGCTATCTTAGGGGGGAGCTGGGAAGAATTAAATGAAATATAGCACATATAAAATATTTAGCAAGGTCAGCAAATGTACTATTGTTTTATTAATATGGATGGAATATAGGATTTGTCACATAAGCAGTCAGAGTGGAAAAGAAGGCTGAGGTTGTGAAAGTTTTCAAGTCGGGGGAAGAAAATGCCTAAACTAAGTATTAGGACCAAGAAGGCAGTGTCATCTCCTCTTGAAAGCAAATATATTAACACAGAGTTTGAGAGTTTGCCTGCTTAAAAATTAAAGTGAGACTTCAAGTTTTTTTAACTAATAAAAGATGTTGTTTTAGAGAATGTATCAAGTAATTCCAAAGTATTTATTTAGAGTCTATCAATAAAATCGCCAATTCAAAGAGACAGAAAACAAATTATTTGTATGTCATTACAGCTACACAGCTGTGAAACCCCTGAAAACAGAGATGGTACTCTAAAAGGTCTACACTCATCTCCTTAAAAGCTACGCGCAGCAAACACTAGGAATTATACCTAATTGGAATTAGAAGTTCTTTGCCATAAAATGTACTGTAAAGTCACCTCATTTTACGTTTTACCTATCTTCGCATTTCTTTTGCTCCATTCCCCCCAGCCCCCCGCCACTTCTCAACATAAAGCTTCTGTGTCTCGTTTCCCAGTGCATGGGGCCCACTCGAAGTTTCAAGGAGGATGAATAACTAAACAACTCTTTTCAATAAGTACTGCTGCTGCTGCTGCTGCTGCTGCTGAGTTGCTTCAGTCGTGTCCGACTCTGTGCGACCCCATAGACGGCAGCCCACCAGGCTCCGCCATCCCTGGGATTCTCCAGGCAAGAACACTGGAGTGGGTTGCCATTTCCTTCTCCAATGCATAAAAGTACACCTCTGGGCAAAAAACAACCCTGAGTGTGTGTGTATGTGTTGCAACTTTCCTGTTCATTTGCTTTTTCTCCACTCCCTTCGGCTGCCTCAGCTATAGCATCTAGTCCTGTTTCCACCCAGCCTTTGCTACACACTCAGCTGTAAGGCATACAAGTAACAATCTCACTGTAAACCATACCAGTAACAATCTCAGCTGTAAACCATACAAGTAAAATTCTCAACTGTAAGCCATATAAGTAACAATCCCAGCTGTAAGCCATACAAGTAACAATCTCACTGTAAGCCATACAAGTAACAATCTCACTTTAAGCCATACAAGTAAAATTCTCAACTGTAAGCCATACAAGTAACAATCTCACTTTAAGCCATACCAGTAACAATCTCCCTGTAAGTCTTACAAGTAACAATCTCAGCTGTAAACCAAAGTAACAATCTTGCTGTAAGCCACACCAGTAACAATCTCAGCTGTAAACTATACAGGTAACAATCTCGCTATAAGCCATACAAGTAACAATCTCTCTGTAAGCCATACAAGTAACAATCTCAGCTGTAAGCCATGTAAGTAACAATCTCGCTGGTGCAGCCACAGCAGGTGACCCAGATTACAGAACACTGTGCTAATGCCAAGCTGTCTTGTTTAACAGCAGCTGCTCTATGCTTTGCCTTATTGATATTCAGATTCAGCAGACACAAATCACACGGCCCCTTTGAGGAGCATGCACTCTGCTTGCTTCCTTTTGAATGTTCAGTAGCTACCGTCCTGCATAAACACACAGCTGAGGCCGTTGGTCTCCTCTGATTTTCCAGACTGCCATATATCTGACAAGACTATCCCAGAAAACATTATTCTTATTTTCATTTGGGGAAGTTGGTGGACTATGATAGATAAAACAGAAGCACATACGATAGAAAGGAAGCCCATTCCTCTCTGGTAAAATAGATGCTTTGAACCATTATCCTTTGGGGAAAATTGAGGTTCTATCCCCTTCATTGTAAGAGAAACTGTTGGAACACAAAGTTCTTTAAAAGTGGAGATACACAGCATTGGGGATAAAATGCTGTATAGCTTATGATTAAGTTCCTTTTAGACTATATCAAAGTGCCAAATTTATTCTATAAAAGTATAAACACAACAAAATAACCTCTCTCTGTGGCCATTTCAATCTCGTGCTCACCATTCGAAGGGGTGAAAAAGAACATTATCTATATCTAAATACTTATTGGAAATCATAGAATCTGAAAACTGGTCACACTGGCTGGTCCCACTGATCCAACACGAGATGCTTGCTAACACCAAATCCTTTTTACTTTTTAAAAAAGCCTTGTATTTTGCAGAACGTGCAACACTACACACTATTCTCATGAAACATTTGTAAGTCAGGAAAAGTGCCAAAAGTTCAATAAATGGAAAAGACTTACTTTTAATGGAGATGAGCAGTGAGAGACTGAGGCAGAGGAGGAGACGGTGGTTAACTGTCCGTAGCGCCATGCTGTCCTGGAGGGCATGCCCCGACCTGCTACTGGTGGTCTGGTCCCTGTCCAGCTCCAGCTCCCAGCCCTGCCTGACTCAGAGGGTAGCCAGCGTCTCAGAGTCTCACCTGAATGTTATCTCTGCCCCTTCCCCTCCAACAGCTCCCTCACCACAAGGACTCAGATTCCAAGAGCAGTTGTACTTCTTAGCATCTTACTTGCACAGGGGGATGGGGTGATTTTTCAAACCTGGTGCAGATTTTTTTCATGCTGGACTGGAGTCATCCCCCTCAATCTGTGTGTGCTAGTTTCCTTCCATGAACAACTCTGCCTCCCAAGGGCCTGTTGAATGGTGTCCTAAACCATTCTTAGCAGAGGGTTTAGTTTCTGATGACTGTCTTGGCACACAGTCATTATGATCTGGCAACTGTTAAAGGATCACCCTATATTGCTGTATATTTACCTTCATCTTTAGAACACAATTCACAGACACATCAGCTTTTCATAAACATACTCTCACAACTCAGATTATTGTTACTGATAAAATGGGCAGAGTCCTAGAGATTATTTAGGAGCAGTTTTATCTCAGTTAGTAAAGAATCTGCCTGCAATGCAGGAGACCCCGATTCCTGGGCCGGGAAGATACACTAGAGAAGGGATAGGCTATCCACTCCACTATTCTTGGGCTTCTCTTGTGGCTCAGCTGGTAAAGAATCTGCCTGAAATTCAGGAGACCTGGGTTCGATCCTGGGTTAGGAAGATCCCCTGGAGAAGGGAAGATTACCCACTCCAGTATTCTGACCTGGAGAATTCCATGGGCTGTATAGTCAGTCCATGGGGTCACAAACAGTTGGACATGACTGAGCAACTTTCACTCAATCACTGTCTACAATAAACTTAGGGCCCACTTCTAATCCTATTCATGCTATTTATATCTGCTGGGATTTCTTGAATTTTTGCTTTATCATAATGGTTAAATGCAAATATGTTTACTTACTTTTTATATACACTTATGCTATTTGGACTGCAAGGAGATCCAACCAGTCCATTCTGAAGGAGATCAGCCCTCGGATTTCTTTGGAAGGAATGATGCTCAAGCTGAAACTCCAGTACTTTGGCCACCTCACGAGAAGAGTTGACTCATTGGAAAAGACTCTGATGCTGGGAGGGATTGGGGGCAGGAGGAGAAGGGGACAACAGAGGATGAGATGGCTGGATGGCATCACCGACTCGATGGACATGAGTTTGAGTGGACTCTGAGAGTTGGTGATGGACAGGGAGGCCTGGCATGCTGCAATTCATAGGGTCGCAAAGAGTCGGACACGACTGAGCGACTGAACTGAACTGATGCTATTTCTTGTGACTCGTGTCCAGTCACATCCAACTCTGTGACTCTGCGGACTGTAGCCCACCAGGCTCCTCTGTCCATGGGATTCTCCAAGCAAGAATACCAGAGTGGGTTGCCATTCCTTCTCCAGGGGATCGTCCTGACCCAGGACGGAATGTGCCTCTCCTGCATTGGCAGGCGGATTCTCTACCATCGAGCCATCTGGGAAGCCCATATACTTACGCTAAGTACTGCAATATTTTCCTTTAGGTTAAATCGTTCAGGTTCGTAAGACTGCGTTATCCCTGGACACTTGATGGAGACGTCTGCTAGTTTAAGTCAGATCCTTCACTCTCTAAGGTTAGTACTAGTACATGGTTTCAGTCCATTGTTAAAACCGCCTACTTGTTACACTTAAAATGCAAGTTACATTAGAACAATTCTGTGTAAAACTTGAGGGCTCTGTCAAAAGTTTACATATTTTGAAGCCTCTATATTTCCTGCTTGTGTGTCTAAACAGGGAATAGTATCTTGATAGCTTAATGGTTTCTACTAATGTTATACTTTGACCCACTCCCAGTGGATTTTACTTTTTCTAGTGGGGCTTATCCATTTTAGCTATTCCTTTCTTACAGAGTTCATGGTAGTTATTATTTTTTTAAAAATTTCCCCTACAATGCAAATAATTTAGTTTAGGCAATTTAACAAAGTAATTACGGATTAAAGAGGCAATATTAATCCTCTGTTCTAATCCCTGTATTTTATTAGGTAGAGAACAAAAATGCAGAGCAATTATACTGTCTGCCCAGAGTCATCTAGTGAGATATGGCAGTTAGGACTACAGTCTCCCCACTGATTTCTAGAATATTATTCCTTCAATAAGCCCTGTGGGTTCCATTTCCATCTTTATTCTTATGCACTCCTTTATGCTTTTTGCAATGTGGACTCTGGGAAATCTTCCATCTGTCCTCAAATGGCCTTCAGGGAGAGATGAACAGGCTGAGCACAGAGCATCTGGGGGCAGTAAAGATGCTCCGTGTGATAGTACAGTGACGGATACATGCCATTATACTCCTGTCCAAACCCATAGCCTGTACCTATAGCCTGGACAATACCAGGAGTGAGCCCTAAGCTAATAGACTGTGGGTGATTCTGATTTGTTGATACAGGTTTATTTTGGTAAAAAATGTACCATCTAGTGAGTTATGCTGAAATGGAGAGACTGTATGTGGGGACGCAGGGTGTATACAGGAAGTCCCTGTGCCTTGCTCTCCATTCTATGGTAAGCCTAAAACTGCTCTAACAAATACAATCGTTTTTAAAAAGGGTTCCACCATGGATATCACGGACCTCAAGGACAATGTATAAGACCACCTGACAGACTGGAGAGGAAGTGAAGGGCTCCAGGCATAGAATCTGATAGTACCAGAAAATATTCCATAAAGTTGTCTTATGAGTGTTACAACTAAAGAGAAAATTAGGGTTTTTCAAAAGACAAAACTATTAAAGATAACTACAGATGGTGACTGCAGCCATGAATTAAAAGACGCTTACTCCTTGGAAGGAAAGTTATGACCAACCTAGATAGCATATTCAAAAGCAGAGACATGACTTTGCCAACAAAGGTTCGTCTAGTCAAGGCTATGGTTTTTCCAGTGGTCATGTATGGATGTGAGAGTTGGACTGTGAAGAAGGCTGAGCGCCGAAGAATTGATGCTTTTGAACTGTGGTGTTGGAGAAGACTCTTGAGAGTCCCTTGGACTGCAAGAAGATCCAAGCAGTCCATTCTGAAGGAGATCAGTCTTTGGAAGGAATGATGCTAAAGCTGAAACTCCAGTACTTTGGCCACCTCATGTGAAGAGTTGACTCATTGGAAAAGACTCTGATGCTGGGAGGGATTGGGGGCAGGAGGAGAAGGGGACGACAGAGGATGAGACAGCTGGATGGCATCACTGACTCGATGGACGTGAGTCTGAGTGAACTCTGGGAGTTGGTGATGGACAGGGAGGCCTGGCATGCTGCAATTCATGGGGTCAGATGACTGAGCGACTGATCTGATCTGAAACAATTACATAAAGGATGTCTGACTATGCATCAGATTTGGGGCTAGTTAGGAAATCTTCACAAAATAAGTAATATTTAAGCTGAATTTTCAAGTATGATTACAACAAATAAACAGAGGGAAAGTAGTATTTTAAGGGCATTTCAGGAAAAGGGCATATGTATGGGAATAGAGGGAGAAGGCAATGGCACCCCACTCCAGTACTCTTGCCTGGAAAATCCCATGGATAGAGGAGCCTGGTAGGCTGCAGTCCATGGGGTCGCTAAGAGTCGGGCACAACTGAGCGACTTCCCTTTCACTTTTCACTTTCATGCATTGGAGAAGGAAATGGCAACCCACTCCAGCGTTCTTGCCTGGAGAATCCCAAGGACGGGGGAGCCTAGTGGGCTGCCGTCTATGGGATCGCACAGAGTCGGACACAACTGAAGCGACTTAGCAGCAGCAGCAGCATGGGAATAGAGGCATATAATGTATGGGAAGATATAGAAACTGAAAATATTCTGACTTTGCAGAAATATGAGTGTGAACATGGCAACGTCAGTGCATAAAACTCAGTAAAATCAAGGTAGTTTAACTTCTAATATGAAGAAAAGAAACAATAGGTTTAAACATAGAATCAGTATAATGAGATTTGCATTTGGAAAGATAACTCCAGTGGTCATGTGGCAGTGACTGGAAGAGGGCAGGTGGGAAGCATGGAAACCAGTGAAAAGGACATTGTCATAGCACACAAGAGAGCTGAGGGGGCCCAAACTGCATCAGACAGTGGAGATGGCAAATAAAAGAAAAAGAATAAAATCAGACAGATAACCAGACAAATCTAAAGAGCCAGTCTAGAGACTATGGCTACAGAAAAGCTATAAATTTTCCAGGTAAACCAGACAGATCTAAAGTGCCAGTGTTAGAGACTATGGCCCCAGAAAAGCTATAAATTTCCCAGCTTGGGCATTGGGATAATAGTAATGCACCCATAGAAATGAAGAATATAAACAAGGCTTCCAAACAAGCAGCAAACACTCTCTTCCAAGTCAAACACACTGAAATATATGCATTTGGACAAACAGTAGCTTTTGTAAAAATATACAGGTGAGCTCTAAAAAGGAAGGGGAATGTCCATTTGGGACAGAAATCTCTTGGCTTCATGTGGGGGCCTGATTCCAACCCCCCCCCCCACCATTGGCTATGGGATGCAAACTGGCAGCAGGACTCCTGCTCTTGAATGTGGATAGAGAGCTCCTGGTGAGAGACAGAACCCAGACCTGCCCCAGGGGTGAACCTACACCAGGGGGAGGTCTCAGCTGAAACTGAACATGTGGCGCAACGTTTTAAGCCAAAAATCTTATTAAAAATAAAAGGGAAAGAGAGAAGTACTGGCTCGTAAATAGGAAAATGGCACCGTGAGCAGAGCTGAATAGGAATCATTATGTGGGAAAGCTGAAACTCACAGTTCACACTGAGCCATGGAAGGCAGCCTCTACTGAAGATGACCTCACAGTCTGAAACCACAGATCAAACTAGAAGCCCGCTGCCATGAGAGACAGCAGACAAGACAAATGGGAACATTCACTCAGAAGACTCAAAGAAAAGGGGAGCGAGCTATCAGAAGAGACTTTAAAATAACACTGTAAAATGTCTATTTAAAAGTTTTTAGAGAAAAAGAATGTATGAGTTTCGAAAAACAAGACATCATAAAAAAATAATTAGACATATTAGAAAGTGAGCCAAATATAAATTCTAAAACTGAAAAATAGTCTTTGAAATAAAAAATCCAACTCACAGCTTAAATGGTAGAATGACACTATGCTCAGCTAAATAGATGGTCCTGAAGAACTCAGCCGCAATAGAGCAGTGTGAGATAAAGAGATGGTCCCAAGGAGTGAACACTGAAGAGATGTGGAAAGTTCTATTCCAGGAGAAAGAAGGAAGAAAATGAAATGGAGAGGATATAATTCCTGAGAACTCATGGTATATATTTTTCAAATATGAGAAAAAAATATGGCTCCTTGAATTTAGAAAAGCCCACTGATTCCCTATAAGATACTGTATTTAAAGTATATAAAAAATGAGCAAAATGAAACAAAGTGAAGAAATAAAATCTTAAAGGTCAATATTTGTCTTCAAAGTTAAAAAGTCTACAGTGGAATGACAGTAAGAAGTAATGAAGACTTTTCATCAATAAACTAGATGTCATAATCAAAGGAATATAAGAGAAGATGAAGGTGCGTAGATAGACATAATAAGTATGGTTTTAAAATATGTTCAGTTTGAGGTGCCTATTCAGAACCAAGAAGAGGATATGTGGTAGGATCTGGAAATACAACTCTGGAACTCAGGACAGCTGTTCTTTTTGGTGGAAAGGACAGGTACCATATTAACGTACAAACATCATTGAGTGCCTATTGTATACCAGACACCAGAATCAACATCAGGGTCACTGCCCTTATGAATCTAATCAGGGTCACTGCCCTTATGAATCTAGGGAACAGATGCAATCTAGCGAGAAAAAATACTTCATCACCCAGTTACTTGAGGTTTAAAGTTGAGTTAATAGCGTGCAAACAGCGCTGGTTATCTTCAGCTGATTGCCTGCTTCGGAGTGCAGATTCTTTCCTGGACACTGTGTGCTTGTGTGCTCAGTCGCTCAGTTGTGCCCGACTCTTTGCAACCCCGTGGACTGTAGACCGCCAGGCTCCTCTGTCCGTGGGATTCTCCAGGCAAGAATACTGGAGTGGGTTGCCATTTCCTTCCCCAGGGGATCTTCCCAACGCAGGGATCAAACCTGCATCTCCTACATTGACTGATGGATTCTTTACTTCTGATCTACCTGAGAAGCCCTCCTGGACACTAGCTCATTTAAAACTCACAGAATCTCCACAAAGTATATGAAGTTATACCAATTTGACAAGTGAGTGATCCAGGTCAAACATGTAATAAGTGATTAAGCTCAGATCCAAACCTAGTTCTATTAACCTACTGTTCTTAATTCTTGTTATAACAGTATTATATAAGTAAATTATAAATGTACTTACAAAAACACTCTAAAGAATCTTTCATGAGTACCCATTTCACACTCTTCTCCAGAAATAACCATTGTTTGTGAAGATTGTTTTTTTTTTTTAGTTTAATGTCTTTATTTTTTTTTTTACATTTTTTTTTATTTTTTAAATTTTATTTTATTTTTAAACTTTACAATATTGTATTGGTTTTGCCAAATATCGAAATGAATCCGCCACAGGTACACATGTGTTCCCCATCCTGAAGATTGTTTTTTATACCATTCTAGGCCACAGGTTGATAGATACATAGATTATTGATTGATTGATAGAAAAGTTATTTGGCTTTTTTTCTTTTTTTTTTGTTTAATAATG